>NW_024045132.1:331993-368298 GCF_012273895.1 Zerene cesonia | reverse complement strand
TTATAGTCAAAAGTCGCTTTAAATAAGTAAATTAAAGTATCATGCATCGTTTCTGTTTTATATATTGTATGTGTGTGTACCTACATGCGACAACTACGGGATGAAAATCAGGCGTTCACTTTTACTCATAGAAAAAAGGTATTTCTTTGATAACGGTGCAGGCTTTGTAAAGCCGCCATTCATAATAGAATATGGTCTGTGGCGAGGTGAGATGCGTGGTGGTAGATAATCGAGCAGCCGCTGCAAGGGATGCAAGCTCGTGCGGTGGTCGGTGGTGCACGGACGTTCGGATATTCCGGCACCCAATCCTCAGTGTCGCACTAATCGCGGCGCGCGGTGGTCGTGCGTCGAGCGCGTGTGAAGTGATGTCTGCGAGATGAGGCTGTCGCTGGTGCTACTGTGGTTGGGCGCAGCGGTGGCTTGCGGCCCGGGCCGCGGCTTCACTCGCCGCCACGGACCGCGCCGCATCACCCCTTTAGTATTTAATCAGCACGACCCGAACATTAGTGAAAATTCAAAATCTGCCAGTGGCCCTCCCGAGGGCCGCATCACTAGGGACGATGAAAAGTTCAAAGACTTAGTGCCTAATTATAATCCTGATATTGAATTCAGGGATGAGGAAGGTACGGGCGCCGATCGCTTAATGACCCAGGTGAGTTATAATAGTTAAGTTCTGTTATTTATACAATTTAAGATGTGAAAACAGAAGTTAAGACTTGTAGTAATGAAAATCATTAAACCTTATTAATTACCAAATTATTGATGCAAAGAATATCATTGCATGAATTCCTTAGAAGATAAGTGTAGGTCCAGTTGTTCAGTTATAAAATAAGACAATAGGATTCATAAAGAATCCACTGTTTTGAAAACAGCTTCTCAGTGCGCGGGTAGGGTACAATTGCCGGTGTAAATATTAACGTTTGGTGGAACAATGGGGACAAATTGCGGGCGTTACGGTAGCTTCGTAGCGAGTGTTACGATTGTAGCACTGCAATTACGCAGGATTTGACAACAAATATTTTGTTCCTGTGACTAATTGATGAATGATGAATTCTTTTCAACATTGATGCCAGTTTTGGTGAATATATTGCCGTCATAAACTTGGTGTTGAAGGTATTGAAAGTCATGCGTTGTCATTCACGATGTTTTGTAAACGCGTAAATAAACTTACGGGAACCTTATTGTTGTTTCCTCATTGTAACAAATATTTTGGCTCGTTTCATCGATAAAAAATTTAATGCATATTAAAGCATTTATTTAAGATATTTTCCGAAATTCTTGCGGATATTGAACTTTAGAATAAACGTGGATTTAGTATAAAGCGTAAATTAGGGAGAATAAAAAAAATTCATGCATTTGTTAAAGTAACTTTAAAAGTTAATTTAGTAATTATTACACATTCCTGCAGTGTACACGCTTAGGAAAGTATTATACCTATAATAAATTTTCAAGTATTATCAATCATTAAGTATTATAAATCTGTAAGAATGGATTAAAAAAAATACAAAAATGTTATAATTTAAATGAATTCGATGCAAACACAGGTCAATTATAATATCTACAAGTACTATAATATTCTTACAAAATAATAAGTTGCCGTCGGAACTATCTCGATGTATCTATTTAACGTACCTACGTTAAAATAGAACCCAATACCTAATATAAACTCATGATTTGTGTAATTCTTGTTGCATAAGGTGGTTTATGTGGAAAATAATTAAATTTAGCAATATTTCCCGTATATTATAAAAAAGGTGTTTCTTCTCTTTGAAAAACAAATTGCAGCATTCTTAGCGCCGCATTCGAAATAGCATTTAAGAAATAAAGATACTAAATTATAAAATTAGCAAAACATAAGAGAAAATTCTAATGGTTAATGGGGTTTATTTCTATAGTAAAAATATTTGTGAAACTATATGTTATACTTATGTGTATGCATGTACTCGTAATATATCGTAATCGTAATATTATATGGGTTAAAATATTTCTTAAATGTTTATGAACGAGAAACAGTCATTTATTATTTTTACTTGACCGACTTTTTCATTTCAAATCGATACTGTAATACAAGATGGATTTCAGCTTCGCTCTAATGGTACGATAAACATGCCGATGCTATTGACAAAGAAACAAACAAAACTAGCCAAATTTGTTTGTTAAACAGTATCAAACGTCTTCTACGCTAGAAAACATAACTATTAAAGTTACGTTTTCTGGCGAAATAGTATTGAATATTGTAATCTATTATAGTAATATGAAATCAATAAGGACGGTTAATAGACAATTAAAGAATTAATAATAATAGATATTTTTTGTTATTCTAACGTAAATAAATTAAAACAAATATTAAAATTTATTTAGAGGAATAAATTTTCAGGTGCTGTGAGCAGATTTTGTATACTAAATATAATCGGTACGCTTTTAAAATACAGCTAGCTACACCTACAGCTCGAGAAAGTTGCACTATTATCAATTAAACGCATCTTATTACACAATAAAATTAAAAATTTTATATCATTTAGTTTGATAATGTTAGTTTACTTGATTTGATAAGTTTCAAGAAAACAAATTCAAAAAGATATATGTAATTATAGAAACGGGACTATATAATATTTTTAATGGTATTGTTATTAATTATAAATATTTATTAACACTTAAGAAAAGGTGAACAATGTATGAAAAAATATTAATTAATATAATTTCATAACAAGTAAGAATTAATAAACATGTAGAAACCTGAGAGTAACATGTATTATATTATAAATTTTTAAACAGATCCCTGCATTTCGAAACACAAAGATATATATTTTTTGATTCGGGATTATGTGAATCTTCTATCTTTTATCTAAGTGCTTAGATATTGAATAGTCATAACAATAAAAAATATTGTATGTTCAATTTTATTTCATTGTGTGTGTGTGTGTGTGTGTGTGTGTGTTATTTTTTATTATAGAGGGGAAAAAATACTTTTAAGTATCCTCTTATCATCCTAAGGTTTGGATCTACGACCTGGTATGTCGGTCTCGACTCTGTGGTCCATACTAACTAAAAAACCCTCTAGTTTCTGCCTTAGTCCATATTTCCGAGGGACGGCCGTGAGGCTTTACTTCACGGGAGGACAGACACCATGCTTGCATACTTTACGCGCCTGTTCTTTCTTTCGTAGGACTTTTAGCACATTCGTTACATAGGCGCTCGTTGCTTCCCATGCTTCTATACATGACAGCATCACTTCCAGTATATTTTTAGGGCATACTTTAGTTTTAGTTATTGTTTCCCAGGTGTGCTTCCTTGTGTTCATGTTCGGCATTTTCATCTTGTCCACAGTGTGTGTGTGTGACGTGTGAGTGTGTGTGTGTGTGAATGTGCTTTAGTCAACTCTCAAAATTCTTAGTAGTAGTAATATGTGTGTTAAAAAGTAGTAAAGGTATGTTCTAATTTAAAAGTTGTCAGTTGAACTTGGCACTATTTCCCACTACCAAGATGATTTTTTCTAAAACCTAATGAATGAAAAACGACTAAAAGTACATAAATGCAACCCTTACATTTATATGCAAAATATTAAAGATATTGAAAATAGATACAGAAAAAGCTCCACCACTGAAAGTCAGGGGAACTTTAAGCTAATTAAATATAAATCAAATAGCGATTTGAATGTTAACTTTCGGGGAGAATTTGACCGACCCCCCACCCCCCCCTATTAATAATATATATTACTCTATTCTTCATGATTTGTGATGTACATTTTTAAGGTTCCTAAAAAGTACTACTCATCTACATACGCCAACCGCCGTAAATCAAAATGAACAATAATAATATATATATACGTCACGACAAAGTAATGGGAAAACCATTATGGGTATGGTATTTACTTATATAGGTTGCGTTTATTTTTCTCATTTGTTTGCTGATAGTCTATAAGTTTTTAAATACTGTTAGAAAATGGATTGTAAATAAATAATTCATCAGTACCTTCTAAATTCTATTAACATAATTTAAAATTTTCCAAACACCATCTTAAATATCCAGTCTATTATAAATGCTATAAGCTATAAATGAATAAATGCGTATATATTTGACGCCCGGTCACGGTTTTTGTCATCCATATAAAAAGCTTGTCACAACCATCGCTTGCTTTTAATCAACAGGACATGTTTAGTGAAGTCGCTTCTATATCGGATGCTTGTTGGTTTGAATGTCGATCACTTCGCCGGTGTTTGATTGCAGTCAAATTGATTTAGCGTTTGTGTTTACACTTGCCTCGAAACTCTATGAAGTACCGCCAAAATACTCAAATAAGGTTGGTACAAATCTCATTTCCGTGCAACTAACCTAAATCTTCGAATAGTTGTCGCTATGTTCAAGGATGGCTTTGTTTACTTCGTCATTTGCAAATAATGACTTAAGAGCATGGGTAGTTTGCTCAGCAAATATTTTAATGGCCTAATGTACTTATGCGTGGAATCCAGTTATGTGCCCATAATAATAATCGGTATTGGGTACAGACAGTGGGATGCATGTGTGCGTCTGGATGAAGAAAGGCCGACGCGAATCCGCCGTCGGTTATGTTATATGTTCGCCGCAGGCAGCACATAGCCCGTGTCGAGCCGAGCAGCCTTGCATTCGTAAAAATCTCCAAACCGGTCCGATGCGCCTCCATTACTTTCTTTCTGCCTCCGCTGTGCCTCCCATTTAACTCGGGCCCACTTTTTATCAGGAATCGGTATCTCCTTCTAATAGTATTATTTATTTCTCATGAATAAGAGGGAATATAAGTAAAGTTAATGCGCCCGGGAAGCGGTGCGTTACATGCCACAGGCTTCTGAGATAAACGCAGTTACATAATATTCTGATTACTCATTTGAGAAAAACAATGATGTTTGTTAATATATATTAATTATTTAAAAATATGTAGATATGTATTTAAAGAAGTTTGCATACCACACACCACTGTCTAATACAAGCATTTATTAGTTTACTTGCGAGTAAGTATATAAGATAAAACGCGTAAGCTATACTTGGTCACAAATATGGTTACTTTGTATCGAAAGCTGTGGGTTAACAAATAAAATATTTTTATAGGAAAAATACTTGACTGTTGATTTGTTGGCTAGCTGCAAAAACCACAAAATCGTTGCACAACCACACCGCTTTTGCTTTGTCGAGTTCAATCCAAATTACTTACCATTTTATAAAATATTTTACATTATCGCCTGCGAAAAAGGCATAGACGAGAAAGGGGATGTGGCGGGTGTGCGGGGGTTGAGGGACATAAATATCTCGGTGATTTATGGGCGAGGCGGTCGCGGGATAGGTCAGCATTATTCAATTTCGTATTTGAGGGTCGAGTTACAATAAGCTTTTACAGCGGTGCGCGCGCGCGGATAGCACGTCAATCTTTACCACTACACAAGCTGTTATCTTCTTTAAAATTCTTATTGTAATCCCCAGATTACCTCGTGATGTTTAATTAACGTTTATAAGTCAGTCGGCTTGACATTATTTGAATACGGCATCGTTTTTTTTAGTTAAAACAGCTAAGCGAATGTCCTCAAGGCTTGAAAGTTCCTAAATCAAACAAACATTATTTTGATAAAATCGTTTTAAGGTCGCTTAATTATCGATTGTTTATATTGATTTTGTTTTATAGTCTGATACGCTAAAGTGGTTTAATTTGTTAGCTGCAAAGACACCGCCTTCAAATTAGGTACTTTTCGGCTTATTAGCGCAGGATAAAAAACGGAACGAGAGGCGATCGCTTTGTGAATAATTGACCATAATCAAATTAATCCTCAAATTCTACGGTGGGTTTACAACGTTATAAAATGTAATAAAGACCTCTTAACAACCGTATATTGCGTGTTTATCATCATTCTATTAAATCCACAAAATAAAATAAAGAATTACTTTGATTTAAATGTTTCACGAAATAATTTAAGTAAGTACAACGATACAGGACAATTTCTTACAATGAACTTCAAAAATGATATCATTGTATAACTCTGACTAGGTACCTACTTATCACATACATACATGTACAGTAGGTAGGTAATAAACAAAGAATGGCAACATCAACGATATAAAGAGTGTGAAATACGAAATACTACAAAATAGTACGGCATCTTCTTGAGCTTTTTGCTCAGAATAAACCACAGTATAGAGTCAATAGACATAATATTTTAACACGTCAATTTAACAAGTCATAAGCCTTGAATGTGCCAAAAGTTGCAGGTATCATGTAACATTCGTGAACTGGTATTGGGTGAAGGTAGACTAAAATAACAGTAGTTTAAATGTTTCCAACATTGTGCTATTATATTTATACTAATGGACGATTTTAAAATAAACGTTTTGATTTATATTAACTAATTATGAAGTCAAAAATCACGAAGTTAGTGACAATTTATTCTTTGGATTTTCAGTATACCTTGTTATTTTATAACAAGAAGGGAAAAAGCCAATCCCTACTATCCCTACTAATATTATAAATGCGAAAGTAACTCTGTCTGTCTGTCTGTCTGTTACGCTTTCACGTCTAAACCACTGATTCGATTTTGATAAAATTTGGTATGAAGATAGAACTGAACTTGGGAAAGGACATAGGATACTTTTTATCGCGAAAAAGGGTAGAAAGGGTTGAAAGAGGGGATGAAAGTTTGTATGAAAGTTCGTTATTGTCAAACCGATTTTGATGAAACTTGGTATGAAGATGGAGCTAAACGTGGGAAAAAACAAACCATACTTTTTAATGCGAAGAAAATACTCCTTACCATGTCGCGCGATATAAGCGATTTCTACGCGGGCGAAGCCGCGGGCGAAAAGCTAGTGAGTTTATAATTGTATAGCTTAATAATATTTCGTAAAAATATCGTGAAACTAACTAGTCCGTGGACCGTATTTTAAAATTTATTTTGCATTGTGCGCAAGCAAGTGCATAGGATAATAATTACCCATATTCTATAAGTGCACATTAGTAATTCTAAAGTACCGTGCACATAGAACCATACTAAGACGTTTTTAATTTTGTTATGTCAATGGTTCATATATTGAATAAATTTTATATGAAATATCTTAAACTGTACAAAATCGTGTAAAGATTAGAAAAGATCAGAAAAGAATTAAAACAATACACAGCAATTAGTTGGGATCTATCAAATATTTAAGCTAAAATAATAATAGTTTTTTCGCTCTGATTACACATATGCATTGATTACACATATGCATGCCTTTATAGCATAAAATAGTAAATTTTTACAAAAAAATCGATTTATAATTCATTAAAATTGTGAAGGTACATTGCAAATTTAACGAGTTGCGGCGTAATTGTTCAGGTATATGATAATAGGAAATATGACATTCGCAGATTTGGTTGTGTACGAGAACAAATGTGTAAGCCCTCTACGTTTGCATGTAAATGCTGGGAACACTTGTTCAAATACAAACCAAACTGTTCAACTGATAGGTCTTTGAACCTCGCCTGTGTTTGCGGTTCGTTTTATATAGTTGCTTCTTAAGGTGGCGATAAATTAACGATTTGCATCTCCCGCCAACGTAAACAGTCATGATGTATGTACACAAATGTGTCAATATATCAACATGCCATGTGCTCGGAATAGTTAGATTGTTATTTCACCCTGCAGAATATGATCGTATTGAATCCATGTAATAGTTCTTCAGTTTCATTAAACGTAATGATGCAGCTCATATCCTATTAGTATTATAAACGCGAAAGTTTGTAAGTATGAATGGATGTATATATGGATGTATATTTATTTCCTTTCCACGCGAAAACAGCTTATCGTATTTGTATGAAATATGGTAAAGAGATAGATTATAGTCTGGATTAGGATATGCCTTTTACCCGGGTACGCGAGTGACGCTGTGCGTTATAGCTAGTTAACGATAAATATGGGTTTATCGCCTCACCACTTATTACAATAGTTTTCATACAATATTATTTTAAACAACTCATTAGATACAACCATTACATCCAAGGACGATTCCACTAGCTGGAATTTTAATCATATACTTATACAATGTCTATTGTTCCTCTATATAACTAAAGATGTGTTTTCATCATTAAAAAAAAATGTTTTTAATCGTTTACAATTAACTGTCTGAAATGATCTCGTTACACTTTTTGATTAGTTTTAGTAGGTACGTTGAGTTTTGTTCTGTTTGCACTGTGTGAATTGTGCAAAAAGAAATCTTTTGTTAGAATGTTTCGAGCTATGTTTATTTCCATTATTCCCGCAAATATTTGATGTGGTACAGTCGTTGTCTTATCTCATTCTTATCTGTCAAACCTCAGTCAATGTTAAAAGGCACGGGCCACATATCCTTCGAATTACAACTTCAAACTTCCACTAACTAAATATTGTCAGTAATATAGTTAATTAAACAGTTGTTAAATACGTAGGCAACGATATAATTAGGGACCGCATACTTATGTTTAAGTTATAAAATTAATACTACGTAAGCGATTTTAACCTGAGGATTTGGTATATAATAAATATGGAATGTAATTCCTAATGTATCATGCGTCTATTTGCTTCTAAAAGCTACATAATGCATTATGCAACATTTATCCGTGAGTAAATCCGGGGATATGATGGTATATCTATTTAAACAGGGCACCTAAACATTGCCTAAAGAATTATGATGTTGGAAATAGTTACAATTTAATTTTAGAACAAATTTTAAAACCAACAGGGATTGAAATATATTGTTATAATTTATCTCTTAATATTATTCTTTACTACAAGGTGTAAATATCTTCATGTACTAGTATTTATTTCTTCTATATAATCGTCTTGTCATTATAAGTATAAGCATAAGACCGCATAGTGTAAAATTGTAAAATGCTTCCAAGATTAATAATAATTTGGATAAAAATTATATTTCGTGTAGGTCAATAAGGTTGTATCACAATACCAATATTCTTCGACCACATGAATTGAAAAAGGATCAATAAATTATAACTAATTTCCAGTGAGTCGACTAAGGTAATTTTATGGATACGTCAATGTTTATTTATTTTACACTGCTCTCAATTTCGTGTTAACATCGATGTCTATTAGTAATTTATTGCTCTCACTGCACACATTCTCTTCCTTAGTTTCGCAAGACGATTTGAGCCGTATGCCTCTGAAATGCTGTAGTAATAACATCACAAATTAAAATGCTGTGCTTACGAACGGATTACATGTGCTCGCAGTTTACACGCGCATTAATCTATTTATAATCACCACTGCATACTTAAGGTAAAATAGTAATATTTTTAAGAGCAAAATAGTATGGAGTATGGACAGCCACCTTAATTTTGAGTAGAAAAAGGAAAGAGGTACCTTAGAGACATAAGTGGCCATAAAATGAGGTAGAACCGTACTTTGGCGTGTCGATCGGCACTTAAATCTTACACCCAATAAAAGTGCACCTCACGAGTACAGACCTGTAATTGGTCGTGCTTATGGTGTACTCGATTATACCCGTGAGCTGAGGCGATCAACACGGACTCACTTTTACGATTCTCATTGGTCCTGTTTAATGACGTGTGACGGTTCGATACCAAGAACAATGAGCTTGTAATTGGATTTTTACAATCTCGAAAATTCACAGGCGCCCTGTGTAACATTATACATTCCGAATGTTCGATTTATATCTAGTGATAAATGTATAATTTGTACAATTACGATTTTTTTGCTGAACGTAGTTCTGACGTTGTTGTGCCCAAGCGCAGGCGCCGCGGGACACCTACATCACCCCCCGCACGTTCCCACCCTCGCCTTTATTTATATTTATTTACCTTCCCTTCATTCAACGAAGGGCCGCCCTTTCGGCCCTTTTTGTCGCCCCGATACAAATATTGTGAAAGAGGCTGCGGTTTTGAGTGAATTTATTGTGCCACAATTTGATGGCACAGCCTCGATGCCGCTGTCGAAAAAAAATCTTTAGAAAGATATGAGCAGCTGAGTTAAATGTTGATGCTATTTCGTGATCATAAATCAGGAATACTTTCTTCAGGCTAGAAAATTGTTTTAACTGTTATTAAAACTTTTTACTATCGGGTTCATTTTATATTCATAAATTAAAAAGCAAAATAGGATTATTGTAAATTATTACTTAATATTTTCTATATCTTAGTTATTGAGTTATATAAAGTATATATATATAACTGCATAAAATAAGGGATTTTTTAAAGAAATAATATAAATTGGCTAAAACCTTATCATATAGAATTCAAATTAATTGCCCTTCAAGTACCCTTTTTACCAATAGAGAAAACAATGCAAAGATAAATCGCTACAAATCGTGCAAGCCAAAAGATCAAATCTTCACCCCATTTGAACATTGTGACACTGCGACGTCCATGCGCATCAGTTATCATGATAAATGACGTATTTATTTATCCGACGATCCTAAATAGCTATGGTAATATTGGTCGTACAACAGCACAAAAGGTAACAAAACACAAAAGTTGAAAAAGGTAAACCGCGCTATTTACAAAGTGGCTAGCGAGGACCACACAGCCACAATCGAGCCGCGCGTGCGACTCCGCCGCTTCACAATAAAAAAATTCCCAACATCAGATCTTTTTTGGTTATGGATCTCGCATTTTGGTGGTGTGATTTGTGACGTTCGGAAACATTAATGACATATCCGTTTAGAAAAATTTACAGTTAAGTATTCGGTAAAATCTTGTAAATGTGAGTAAAATCTTGATTGAATACTAAGTATCATCCTCACAGTTTATACCCATATCGTAGTTGATGGAATCATCTAAAATCATGCAAATTAATACGAATAAAATCACGGATTCCCGTAAAAACTGAAATTGTTTTGTTAAGTTCAGATCGCTGCCAGGCGTCAGTGTTTACGCAACCGAGGCGGGCGCTGATAGACGAAGAACATACGCACTCTTTGACATGGTGCTTCTCTCACGGCCTCTCCGTGTGGGTCTTACGGATCTGAACCATTTATTACCATTATTTGTTTAATTTAAATTCCTATTAGTCACATTACGATATCCTCAATAATGATTATATCTACTAATTTGTATTAATATAAATGATTAAACATTACTTAGCTTTTTCACTACAAGCTAGGTTATTGCATAGCGGATAAAAGTAACAGGTGACTGTTATCATCGACGTAAGATATTAATTCACGAGACATTATTCCTAGTTGATAACAATTGTCTTCACGTATGAACACACGCATTTAGGGCTCTTATAATTGAACGTAGGCGCGGCGCGGCGGCGAGCTGCCTAACCTAATTTACATTAATGTAAACGAGGAGCTTTGTTCAGGTGTGAAACACGAGTGTCAACATGAAGTACTACTCAAATAGTTTATTAGCTCCACCCAGTACTGTTCTGGCGGAAGAGGCTTTGTTATATCGACAGCTCTTTAGGAGTCTCGTATATTTAACGCTTAAATAGAAGCGTATAAGATGCCGCAACAAACAAACATACCGGCGCATGTGGACGCATTTTTATGTATTAGGACATCTAATTTTAACTTCATTAATTAAGTGTTACATGTCTTTAATGATGCACTTTTTTATAACGATCATGTATAATAATTTACTAGTACATTATTTAATTTATTCGGTTTTAATATTATTAGATGCTCAGATAATATTACTTAGATACAATTAGATAACTGTTAAATTATCAGCGAGTATATAAGAGAAATCATATCGGTGAGAGTGTATAGGTCGTTGACTGAGGGTGCCCGGGGCTGCGGTTGCTTGAAACACAAGAAGACTATAGCGGTCACCAGGTATCTCACGAGCTGAGTGAATTTCGAAGTTGGTATGTGGCCTCGAATATCAGATACCGATAACACACATTCGCCAATGTGTTTTAATGTTTTAGAAAATGACTTGGGAACAGTGCAAATTTACAACGAATTTTAATAAGTATCCAATATTTTTTTTAATTGTACAACTTGATTTAGAAATAAATTTAAAAATTCTAAAAGTAAAGTACAAGAATACCATTTACAACAGTAGGAAAAGAATAATTGAATCAGATGCACGAAGGAGTGCATCGGATGACGTCACTTAAAAACAATGGTTGATGATAAATTTATGTGACAAACTGACAAACAACTACCTCTGAAATTAATATCCACGTGTCATTTTGTATATTGCTGTTTAGTTAACGTATAAAAATAAGTATCAAGTGAGACCTCGACGAAATTTAAAGTGCATTCTTGTGTAAGACGGAGTCAATTCGCGAGAGTGTGCGAATGTAGGGGTTCAGCCATCGGGCCACAGCGCATGTTGAATTTAATAATCCAACGATAATAGAGCTTTTTATGAGTCATCGATTGTTTATTTTAGATTGGTATTGTATCAGGCTTGAGTAACCAACGTTTCTATTAAAAAAAATCTATTACACAAAAAATAAAAAACAAAAATAGATGCAGTCCGTAAGAAATATATATTTATTTTTACATGGATTCCAATTCGTTCATTAACCTCGATGAAGATTATTTTTTTTATATAGTAATGTATTTTGTCTGTTTCAATAACATTTAGAAGCAACTACGAAAGCGTTTTGTGGGCGTCGATCGTCGATTCAATTGTTTACTTTATTGAAACCATTAATTTATTATTTATATTCATCCATGAAACAAATATACGCACGTATCATTTATCGTATAAAGTGTTTTTTTATGCGTTAATTTATTTATCTAGTGGGGCATCAGAGCTTTTTTTTACTTTTTTAACTTACATATTTTGCATTTACATTATTGCAGTGCATTATATAGTAGCTGCATAATTAATTGAAATAAAATAATAATAGATGTTAGGTATTAATAGTTATAGTTATCTGTTTTTATAAATGTATTATGAATATTTGCGTAAAAATGATCTAAAAAAGGTCTATAAGTTGATGCCCAGTTAACAGCTTTTGCAAACAGTCTGAAACAATTAATAAGCATGTAATTGGTTCTCTTTACGAACATTCTTGTTTGCTTGCAACGCCATTGAATTGAAATGAGTTTCAGTACAACTTTAGATCCATATTGCAAAACACAATTCTACGGCCGATTAAAAGCAAAATGTGTATGTGAGGGTTTGTTCAAACACTATATAGATATTGCCAACGTTTATACGGTGTTTTAGTACAGAAAGTAATACATTTTACACGTTTTCCTCTTGAGTTATTTACAAACGCATTGATATAGTTTTACCTGGATTGTACGTCAGCTCGTCAGAGTCAGACAAAGATTCTAAACGTTGTAAAAATGTATACAAATTTCACTGTGGATTAGTTTCATATTAATTTTCCGCTCACACAGAAAAATGGAGTAGAACTATTGAGATATATTAAATTAATTGTATTATATTGTAATTATTTTTTATATTGGCTTTTAGTGCTGAAGTGTTAAGAAGGAATTTTGCTGGAATAAAGTCGCGGGTGCAGTCAAGCCATGCTATACGATATGTTCTCACGGAGCTTGTTTTCCATTCCGCCTACGTTTTTATGTAATTTATTACAAATCTTCACTGTTAAAAGATTTAAACTGTTTAAGCTTTCATAAATCGTGTCTCGATTTCGTACACATAAGTTATACGTGTATTGTAATTATGAAACGTAATTTGTACCTGGTTCTTAGTATCATCGAAATTTTAGACGAATTACCTTGTGAATGTCGTCGCCCACAGACAGGTTTGAAATGCAATACTACTGTCTAGTTTTTTCTTATTATATTGTGTCGCCGTTTTAAGGTAAGCAAAGTTGTCGATAATGGCGTTATTTGGTCTAGCGACGATTGTCCTCGGCAGAACAATGCTTGATGTGGTTTCGCGATTAATAAACTAATGAGTGTAATTGTAACCTGAAGGTTTAAGTCGTTATTTTGACTATGAATGCTCGATTTCGTGCCTTCGATAAGGCACACTCCGTCGTAATCCCATTGTTCTTATAATATCTATCCTGAAAGTTGTAACTTCCGTTCGTGTTAGCTACTTTAGGATTTAGTTAATTATGAATAATATGATTTATGTTCATTGTTAATCTTATACATGACTTAATATACAATAATGTACTACTTATAATACGTATATACATTGTTTAAATGGAATAGCCTTTAAAGTAAATTTCTGTAAACCTAGAAATACTCTTCTAATATTTTTTCATTACTTCAATATTGTAATTGACGTGTGCAAAAGTAGAAGCGGCTAATAGACCGAGATAAGCCGCCACGAACACACGTTCACTCAATGAGACGTAAATACTAAGTTATTGGTCATTGTTTTAATACAACAACCGACACACCGGTAATAACTATTAAAATATGGGATGCATTGACCTGAATGCTCTTGGATATCTGCAAGTGTCCTCTCACTGCATTGTTCAGCTTCTCGGGCTTTACGCTTACTGGCCACTATGTCGTATTTTGAAGGCAGAATTAGTTTTTACTCGAAATAATATGCTATTCTAGTAAACCATACTGAAGGAAATTAAATGACGTTGGAATATCACTGTTGTTCGTGTGGTTTATAAGAGCTTGAATATTGTTTTTTCAGTATTCAAAATGTAATTAGTCACAGAAGTTGTATATTTATGTTGTCATCCGATTTCCTCAACCGAGGATTCATTAGTATGGTTGTAAAATTAAACATGAACTTAGATCTTGTATCGTAAAGTATTTCACACCTGTTCAATATGTGATGAAACCTTGTGTTTACGTTATCTGTATAATTATGAACTTTGTGAATTATGAAAATTGTAAATATATTAAAAATAGATTTGATCGTCGAAGGCGTGGCCGGTGAGTAATATAAAATCGCGAGTATATTTTATTCTCATAAGCGCAGTATTTGATGGCAATAAATTATCGTGTCGGAACACAAAAGATGGCATTGTGAAGTCGACACGGCGACGTCCGATATGCATCTCGCGGCCGCGGGCCAGCGGGCAACTCCTGACCAAACCCTGCATCGCCAATCCTTCAACGTTGAATTATTCGCTTCACTTATTTCGTTCAGTTTATAGCACTATGATGATAACACTTCTCTATGGGCGCAAAAAAATCAAAACAAGAAGATTTTTGCAACAAGCAATCTTATAATGTTGAACAAATAGTCCATATACCCCTCAGCTCAGCTCTAATATAACTTTTCACAAGTTATATATTAGCCCAACTATCTCGAAAAAACTCTTTTAAAACGTGACAATCTCCAAAATTTAATATCAATTTGTACATTGCTTACAAAATTGTTTAAAACGTCTTGTAGAAATCAATAAAATATATTTTAAATGCAGACCATTTAAATTGGGAGCAGTTAATAATCGGACAATTTCGGGTGACACGCTTTAGTGTGCCTTTCGTTGTTTCACGTCCAATTAATTTAAATGATAGCTGCCTTCCAACCTACCTGTGTCCATGGACGCCATTCTCTTATATAGCAATTCTTATTTTGGCCGTTTTACTTCCCTCGTCTATAGGTACTGTTCTAAATAAATCCTTCTTGATCTCGAATCTTTCTTCCGCACTATAACCTTCAGTTTTATACTAATTAAAAACGTTAATATGAATATAAGACACGAATGTAAACTCGTAAAATATCATAACATTCTTTATTAACCATGCTTTTCCAACCAATTTTTCTTGTCTTGTAATATATCGCGCAATTAAGCTATATTATCATACAGAATGTCTACTGAGACACGCGTTCAGTAAATATTGCGCATTTTTGCTCTATGCTTGTGAAGACAGTGTAATAGGGTAAATAAATGATGTTCTCGTTATGTTATTTTTTCATTATGCATGAGATAGTTGTTATTCATGTATGAGCTTCTTTATGATCGTATAAAGAAAAAACCGCTCTAGACTTTCAAATTAGCATGACTTAAAAGTGAATCGATCTCTGAGAGGTCGCTCATTGTGTCTGCCGAGGAGGACATTTGTCTACTATTATTATTTTGGGCCGGTTTTTTATGTACCTGCCCACATGGCGCCTGCCTATTCATATTCAAATTGGACTTTCGTGTTGAGTAATTTTAAAGATTTTATACAATTGTGTAATCCGAGTTTTGAGTGATAAAGTACAATGCGTGTTATGTGTGATGCGTTGAACGGTTCATCGTTAGTTATGAACTATATTATTAACTCTATTCAAATTAAAATTCTGTTTTTTTAAATTTTATCGATTCAAAATGGAGGATATTATCTTCAGATCAAATTAGCCACGTTTGTTAGTTTATTTGTTCGTAAGTATGATTAATTTTACCCTGTACGATTTATGGCGCGATTGACCAATGGGAACTGTTTAAAAATGGCCGAGAGGATAAAACGGCTGTCGAAATACCCCGCTGGGGTAGACTTGGGTCATCCAGCTTAATCATTAGCACTGAGTTCCTCCCACCGACGCTGCTCATGTTATTTTATTTATGGCCGCCGAGCCGAGGTGAGACTCCAATTTCGCATGCGTTTAAGGCTTGATAATAATTATATGCTAGCGGGACAGATAAATGCATCAAAAAAATGTGCAGATACTGTAGGTATCAGAGATCTAGTATAATTCACACAATATGTTTAGGTTTAATCGTATTTAAAATTTACATGAATTATTTTAATAGTTCTTATAATCTCAAATATATTGTTAATTAAGAATTTTTCTTTCTTGCATTATAATAATTTTAAAAATGTATAATCAAATATAGTTTATTTTTCAAAACAATCGTCTATTGGAGTGATGTCTCCAACATAAAATAAGAAGGTCAAGCCGAGCGTCTCGGTGGCAAAAAGCGCTCTCATGTCCGCGATGTTAAGATAACCTTAAACTGAGCATTTGTTATCCTTATCTCATGTTCGAGCGTGGCTAATGTGGCTGCAGGCAGATATACCCGATCGATTTATGTCGCCTGCCTGGCACCCACGACAAATTGATAATTAATTTTCATCCAGAACCTTTGATCACACCGAGCCATTTGCGAAAATGTTTGTGATGGACTAACTACCGTTATTTAAATCAATATTTTAGATCGTTCGCGTTTCACAACATTTGATCGAACACTTTATTGAACTATCGGTAATTTTCTTATGTAATTATAATTATGTGTTATAATGTTAGTCTCGTAATATTTGATATATTACATACTAATTTTACGGTTTATATAAATTAATTAATTTCTGATTTGTAAGCTTACATTCCAGTCCTCAAACGTGCAATTGTAACCTCAGATAAGTTTGGATTACCGTTTACCTACCTGTTTCGACTTCAACATGTCTACGGCGGTTCGAATTTCAATCATTGATTAAATAGGTTGCATGTTAGAGTTTCTTACAAAAAACTCACCTTCCCACCGGGTAAATTTGTAATATTACCGGATATCTCATTTGATTTGGGACATAGAAACAATACAAGACCTTTTGTGTAATATGATATTGACCGCTCGCATCAATCTACGAGACCACGGCTTGAATATCCCAATTGATATACATAATATAAGTTACATTTAATACGTGACAATTTATTGCTATTAAATACTTGTGACAACGCAAAGCTTGCACTAGAATCTTACTTAATTTATATCCTTTTATTAATCGTATTGTCAGAGTTGCTGACAGGTATATAAATAATAGATAAGCTTGTACTCCCTAAAAAGGAGCTCATCTTATCGAACACTCAAGAGTCAGTAGTCATTTCACACTGATTATATAAAAAATAAAAGGGCATGTGTCATATAAATATGTGTGTCAAGCAACACGTCGACCCATAATGCGTCTCGTAAGCGTCGCTTAATCCTTTAAAACAATGCTAATGGATTTACGTTCAAGTCTGCCGCCGTAAAGTCCTGTCAGCATACTACAACAACCGATCGCCTTAACGCTTCGCTCGCCCTCAATAAAGTTGACACCAAATTAGGGTCGTTTTATTTTATTTCAACAAAAATCACAACACATTGTTAATATATATTTTATTGTACGCGTTCACTGAACGCATTTTAGTGTGAGCGATGAACACAGGTTCACGTCAAAACATCTTTATCGCGTTATTTGTCTTATAAAATATTATCGAGTGGCACTTCGGGACCGTCAGCAAAAGAGGACTCATATTGTGATCCGTGTGCGATTGTTGACTTTACGCCCACGATGATGTGATCACTTCTCTTTAGGTCGAGGGATAAACAATAAAAGCGGCGATTGCGAGTCAATATTGTAACAAATACACTTTATTATTATAAGCATATGAATCTTCGAATAATATATTTGTAAAGTATGAACACCGTGGCGGACCGTACTATCGGAGATTAGTGTGCGAGTTGCTCAGCGGCCCATACCAAACGCGACTCGACGGGTGGAATTATGAAGTTCTGATACACTGATAAATCAATAATTCATTTTTATTACGATAGCACCGACGCGTCATGATTTCGCTCTTTATTTTCTTTAATGAGAATCATCAGTGAGTTGATAACGTCACTGGGATCTGTAAAAAAAGACAAGGTAGTTAACCTGTTTTTTCTTTGTATACATATTTACTGAGCTCCTTATTATAGCAGCGTATTTAACGCGAGGCATAAAGTAAAAGCTTCCAACCGGTCGTGGTAAAGAGGCGGTGGTTCTTCGCCTCCTGCAATCACGTACTTGTCGCGTTTTCATCACCTGCTTCGCTAAAAGTGACGTAATTACGGATGCAAATCGATCAACGGCAGTTATCGGCTCGACGAGGGTTGACGCAGTAAATTAGCACGATACGCCAGTTAATGTTTATAGCCTTCCGTGTGTGATTTAGCGGAGAGGATAATTGCAGACATAGGTACCTTGCTGAATGCAAAAAATTACAAACATCATTATTGGTATTTTCTACAAGAAATTCGAACGAAAAAATTTAAAATTTATAGCATGAATAAAAGAAGAATAACAAAAGCTGTGTAACAAAATGAATCGGTGTCGGAAGCGTGGTACTATCGTTCAGTCGCATGACTTGCAGGTTGGTAGTTGTGGGTTTGCTCTCATTGACTTCACCATTGACCCTTACAGGCTGCGATCATGATAGTATAAATAATACCTACGAGGTTCCCGTGGGTATAACTGATTGAAAGTACGCGATTGTAATAAACATAGATAGAACACATTCTCAGGGGACTTACCGCAATTGTGACAAGATGAGAATACTACAATACAATGAGCCATTCCGCATCACTATTATTTCAAATGTTAACTACGCCTTTCAGAGAGCAATAAGTCATGAAACATTTTATATATATTTTGTACAGGAATGTAACCTACACTTACCAGCCTAATTTGTTTTCTTTGGCATACAAATTATCTTGTTTAATGGAAAACTATTAACTGTTGGCAACCGAATCATTGAAAAATAGTAAACATTCGAAGTCTGTATACATTACCAGTATAAATCCTTTGATTTTTTTATTTCAGTAATTATTATATTGTAATAATTTTCAGTGAGCATTTTATAAAAAAACTGTTATGCAACTTCCATACAAACATATTCAGACATGATAATGTTCCACTTCATAGAAAAAATCAATTAAGGATTATAAAAAGTCGCATCTTCTTGCTAGGCTCGGGCTCTAACAACCGTAATGAAACAAACCTCAAAAGGATAATATTTTTCGTCGACAAACATTAAAGGGCTCTGAACATAAGCAAGCATACAGGTGATTTACCTTCCTGATGCATATTTATAACGTGTTCGACAGCTAGTGTGACACTGGGACTTATTTGCTGACAAACATTTATGCCGTATTTATTATCTGTATGGACTATAGAGTATAGCTAATAGCGTATATCCATTAACGAGAGATGATAGATAGTTAATATGTTTTAAGTCGGCGTCAGTAAATACTATTTTCCTTGATACTTTAATGTTATTTGCATAATGTTAGTGCTAGCGTCATTTGCATTAATCATTTTTTTAATATTAGTATTGAACAAAATTATTCGTGAAAGTATTAAAATTGAATACTTGCAATATATTGAAAGATCAATTAGTTTCATTTTTATTATTTAATATATTAGCTTATAAATACAAATATTAAATAGCCAATCACATAAACACAATTTATTTATTAAATAACAAACAATCAGTAATCCCATACATAGTTCAAAACATAGCTACAACAAAAATAAAAAATATATACTTGCTTCAACAAAATTAACGGTTGCTATAAAACTACCCCTGAACTATTTGTTGTGGTTTTGGAAAACAAAAAAAGCTAGTCACCATTGGTCGGTGCTTTTCGACGGCGAGCCTCTTATAAAAACGACGTGTTAAGGAATGCAAAGAGCCATTTAATTATCCTAATATATTGTTATGGTCGCAAAGATCGTGGTAATAAATAAGCGTTTGAACCGAATTTGGTCAGGGCGGTAGATGAATACGAAAGGAGTATTGCATTTATTTCATTTGCATTTATAATTTCCTGCGTTTTTTTTAATGTACTTGCGATGTTTTGCTAAGATTATTTTCTTGGCTCTTGCGCATTTTTGTCCACATTACTGCACCAACTGCTAAAGTGCGATGATCCTACAGTTTTTTATCCATTTTTGATTCAATTCCATCGGACGGCCTTCATTATGCGTCCGCAAGTGCCTCGGTCGCCACCGGTTCAGGTAGCCTGGCGTTTCGCTCCAAACGTGACCTTAGGTATTCGATACGCTTGTTATTTTTAATTAAAATGGTCCTTTATGAGTTTTTGATGTGGTGTAATTTGATAATTTGCGAAATAAATATCCTTTAATCGAATTTATGATAAAAACTGGTTTAATGTCCGTTGTGTTAACGCATACCAAGCTATTGATATAGGGTTGGCTGGTCGGTTGATATTACAGCGGAGGAGGGCGAGGTGTCAGAGGCAAGCATCCTGCTGTGAGCAGGCATTGTGATCGACAGCTTGTTTACTAAAAATATGCATAATGAATTTATAATGGCCCGCCCGGCATGTCACGACGGTTCTGATCGGATATGTACCTTAAAGTGTACCAATAAATAATATTAATCATTCAGTATGTGCATGAGAAAAACGTGATGTAAATTCCATACAGCTTAATCATTAAGTTTTAAAAGCTGTTGAAAAGTTAGAGTGTGAGAGACTAATTGCGCCACCGTGGTGTTCCCACGTTAAAATGCACGCAATGTTTGAGTATACATTTAGCATTCGATTGTTTTAGTGCGGGCTGGCTGAGACGTCTGCATGGTAAACATTGAACATCCCACCAAACTCAGTGCCGCTGCCTCTCGTATTTAAGGAATTTTATGAAACGGATATTCTACGAAAACAGCTATAAATTGATTCACGATACTATTCTGGTTAATTATAAATAAAAGTCAAGTAAGTGGGCCAAAATAGTCGGGTACTTTACGAAACTATATAAATCAGCAATTTATGCGCTTCAAATTTTGGAAACAGTCTGAATTCCTTACAACTCTTTATTACGTGGTTGGATGTTTAGAACATTCGTAGAAGTAATTATATACGGTGCTTGAAAATAGCTGTTATATTGAATGCGAGCGCGTCGTCCAGGCGGGGCGCCCATCGCTTCGATTCGTTACGTCAATCTCACAATTTTTTCACTATGAAATCTTCATAGAGTAAGTTGACATCGCGGTACAATGCTAGCATGCGGTGCATATGCATTGTCACCGTTTTCTTTAAAAATATTTTGACATTTCCTTTATTTGTTCCCCTGAGATATTTCACAAACAAAATCGTGTCGATCCCTTTGTGCGCCGTGTTTTAATTTGATTTATTTCTTCACGACAAAATGCTGCTGCGCGGTACATCCTGCGCGGTCCGGCCTTAGGGCGGCGATGTTTGTCAATTTGTTAGCACGTCTATTGGCATTTTCTGTAGTACAAACAAAAAGCAGCGTGTCTATATCGTTTTAAATTGTTTCCTAAAGATCCATTAAGAATAAAGAACACTTGGCGTTTTTTTCATTGCGAATTACTGGAACAATATTTACTAAGAGCTTAACACATAGTTCAACTGTGAAATTTTATATCAATAATTTTTTTGTTTAAGAGCTTCGAACAAATTTTTTTATCAAGTTAATGTTCATGTAAATGCAAGAGACGATAAAAGTCTACGATCTTAGCTCTTAGACCTAGAAATACACCAATAAGTAACATACAGTATTATACATTTCCAGCGTTGCAAGGAGAAACTGAACACGCTTGCGATCAGCGTCATGAATCAATGGCCAGGAGTTCGGCTGCGGGTCATCGAGGGCTGGGACGAAGAGAACTCTCATGTGGACAATTCTTTACACTACGAAGGCAGAGCCGTTGACCTCACTACCAGCGATCGCGATAGAAGCAAATACGGAATGCTAGCAAGATTGGCAGTTGAAGCAGGCTTCGACTGGGTGTTCTATGAAAGCCGTTCCTATATACATTGTTCTGTTAAGACAGGTTTGTTGCAATCGATTATATTAGTCCATAAAATATTCCTATCTAACCCTATAACGTTCGCATAATATACAATTAATAATTAGATATTACCTCTTACAATAATTCAATAATAACAGTTATTGTACAGTTGTGTTTGTTATGTATTTATCCGTCGTTAAAATATTATAAGATTGTTTACTTTGATAAGGTATATAAGCTTTAATGAAATCAGTATAGTTTTATTACTAAAGCAATACAATCACCTCTGGTGTTTAAAAAATCAATCATCTGTATTGGTATAGTAGGTATATAAGTTTAAAGCGGGCGATCAATCCCATGGACCAAATATTATATAGTTAAGCTTTACAAGAAGAATGCACCTCAAACAGCTTCCCGCGCTCGCTCGCTGGCGGTGTCGATCAAACGAACGAACAAGCCTCTTGTTAACGCAGTTTCCTTGTCGCACTTTCAAAAAATCGTATTCATATCTTCCTCACACGCAGCCGCATCGCAGCCAATCCCCCACTTCTATAATTATGCCGGTGATTCAATAGCTACTATAGTTATGAGTATATATGGAACATAACGATGAGAGAAACAACTATTTATGTGTACATGTTTAGTTGATAAAAGCAATCTTTTTGGAAGGTTTCGACCAATTTGATATGTGTTATAGGCCAATGTTAAGGTAATGTTTTTCAAATACAGTAATAGACAGACAAGTATGAAACAGTCAGCCATTTAACGATTAATTCACTCGTGATGAAATTCTGTTGCTTTGTCACAGATGTTTCCGTAAACATTTTTCTAATTTCGTTTGAATGAAGTAGATATAAATAGTAAGATATGTTTGTTCTCAAGCTGTTTAGACTTTAGGGGCAATAAAATTTCCAAAACTAAAGTATCGTTCGATCAAATCGATCGCAATTTGTTCCAATGTATATATTCATTTATTCCGGCATGTTGTTGGTTCGGGGCTTTTTATTAATTTGGAGTATATAAATAATTAATGCGCTTTGTGTCTGCGGTCGTGGCTCCCTGTGCGGGGTCAAGGCCAGGCACATCACGAATTCTTCTGCCACCACCTGTACATACACTTTTCTATTTTAATGCCATTAAACGTACTTAACAGTTGGTGCAAAATATTTGCGTTCATCCATTGAAAGCGATTCGGGGTTACTATGGTTCAATATAATTTCCTTATCTGAATGTGAGTCGATATGTTTCATCTAAGGAATGTCGTCGAAACCTTTTAAAAGTAACTCATGTACCGAAATGTGTGTAACGTAATAAATTGCTATTACAATTCATTGTTATTTACGAAATTAATTAAAGTCATATCTGTCGAAAATGTCAATGCGAGACTTGTAAGGCGCCTCCCTTCATATAATCACGATCGGTGAACCAGTCCGAAGCATGACGCGCTCTCGTGAAGTACCACACTTGATCATCTGACCGCCAATAAAATATCCACCGTTTTTATTTCACGTTCAATTAATTGATTTTCATTGGCCGCACTTGATTATCTTTTTTTTCTCTTATATAAACGTTTTATACAACTTTACATACATATGTCGTTATTGTACATGTTATGAGATAAATTTCAAATTGAATTCTTCTAAACAACTCAAAACTTTTTTGCTATTCTCAATTTGTCACGTTGCGACGTGTTTTGTTTATAAAAGACATCAACGCGCTCGCCCAACATATTATAGTGTGTTTGATTTCAATGAAATCTTATTATTTATAGTGCCTTGGATAGTATCATGCTACATTCAGTACCACTTACACAATGTGTTGATTGTAAATAGTTAAAATTTAAGTATGAAGTATTGCCTATACATGAATCGTATAAGTATACTAGCGGTTTGTTCACTCATTAATGATCAATATGAAATGTCAAAATCACGCGGAATGAGTCAAAGGTTTTAAACGATTCTAGGAAGAATAATTTGATAGCCTTTAATGGTAGGAACATAAAGGAGGTGCAAATGGGCGTGACTGAGCGAAGCAGGTCACGAGGCGAGACGACCGGTGAAGGACGAGCCGATCTAGACACTAATCGCTAGGGAATCAATCAGCGCTAAAAAAGTGTAACGATCTGGCTAATGGAGCCAATAACTTTTATATACCTACAGCCGTAAGCCCAAAGAATCTGATCCAGTGATCAGAGTTACGGCCTACGGCTTACTTTATTCTGTGGCCAGAAGTTTAAATGTAGAATACATAATGTATTATCGCGACATTCAATTCCAACATTTTTTATTTATTACAGTTTATCTCTCTGCTCTGTAAACGTGAAATACAAAACGTCCGCAATAGCTTACAATTACATGTAAATAACACACTGAAAAGTATACCTAAATACTGTGTTGTCTTATTTCACATATTTCTGTTCCATATTGTATTTGATGTATGTGTATATAACATAACCCACTTTACTCGAATCCATTTCTTGAATAGAGCCATATTTCATGAATCGATTTCCCTTAAAGTACCTCATAAAGCTATTGTGAATGCAAACTATTTGAGTTTCATGATTATGGTCCTTGTAAACCTCAATATTTAAGAGGAATCGGCGCTTTCGACGATATTATATTTCATTATTATAATATTACTTTCATTAATTTAATTCAGAGTATTAGATTTAAAATGGTACATTGAGTTTGATCACTAGTAATAGTTTGTTGAATGTAAAATAAAGTACTGAAAAATAAATTCAAGCCTAAATAGTTTGGTTTCGGTTCTTAAGCTTAAGATATAGATTACATTTGATACAAAAACCCTTGTATGATAAAAAAAACTATCTACTTTTCTCACAATCTGTTCTATGGATGAAATGTAAAGGTGGAGCTATAATATCGTATTACGCGATGATTAGCCATTTTGGCGAGTGCATGATTCAAGACTTGAATGACTTCATTGGCTAATCGGTCATGCACTTGAATTGTGGATAGTGCAGGCGCAGTCGGGCGAACGACACTCGACACCACATCCCGGAAGGCTGCGGCTGCACTGTTGCACGTTCCCACACTCACTCAGCATACTTCATTCAATTTTTTCATTCATTCATATTGCTGGACTCGGAAGTGTACTACATATTTTGGTTAATTAAACGAACATTGTCGTTAACACAAATTTATTTCTTATGATACCGCAATAGTAATTATTACAAACGTTTTAGATCGAGTTACATAATCGGTGATAGCCTTCCTATAAAATTATGTCAGTCTATTGTACATTTAATATTTATATGCTTAATCAATGTCGACGTATTCTTTATTTATTCTTATTTAATATTGTGTAATAAACTTGACTAATGTAATCGTTATTTAATTCTCACTAATGCGCTTCTTTCTTTGACTGTCCTCGACATCAAAAAATAAATTGATGCTCGTAGTGAGACGACTGACACAGTATTTGTTTTCAACTTTGATTTACATATAATTTATTTAAAGTATCTAATTAATAATACGTAAAATCAATAAACGTTGCAGTGTTTAAATATTTAGCTCTAAGGAAGCCATAACAAAGGGGTTCAATGTACCATAAAGTGACCGAGATGAGGCTGATTATGGCAATAAACGTGCGGAGGAATTGAAATTTCCATTAAATTCGTATAAAATCTTCACTCCATTACTACTATCGGCGTTAAATGAATCGTCTAATATATTATTCAATGTCATAACTTCCAGCCGGCAATAACTCAGTGAGTTATGATAATCTGTAACTTTACAATCTATGTGCGAAAGCGAATGTTTATTTGCAGTCTGATATATTTTATTATGATATTTGCAAGTAGATGGATGAGTTACAAAGCCATACGTTGAAGATATTGCGATCGACCCATTGCGGGTTCTGTAAATGGTTAAGGTACATAAATTTTTATTCATCCACTCGCTTAATACCTGTATGATTCTGATATATTGAACAGATTAAACGGTAATGGTTACGCATTTCACATTTAGTGATTAGGAATTTACTTTTAAAAATTTCGTTACGGTTTTAAGATGACTTGCGGTTGCGTGTCTATTAATGGTACCTTTATCTACACTGCAGGGGACGATTCGATTAATGTTTAACTTATAAATCGCTCAATGCCTAAACATTAAAAAATATATCAAAATGATGCGTGTGTTGTGTGAATCATGAGGCCGAGCACGGCATTTGCATGGATTCGCGTCGGCTAATTGCTAGTATGCGTGAAATAAATCAGATAGTTTCTTCGAGCTGGGGGCATCAGAACATTGTTGCATTTTAAATCTGATTTTTGATTCGCTGCTATTTAATTTATATACATATATTGAGGATTTTTTTAACGGTTGTCAAATAAAGGCATTAAACTATAGCCAAATACGTGAGACATTTAATATATTTAATGGATCACATAGTGTATGTGACGAAGAGTCGTGTCATATCAGGCTGGCATGGTCAGGCGCCGCCTAGCTCTCCCGGTGGTCTTGGCGGGGCGGGGTCGCCGCGGCCACTCGGAGCGCTCGCCCCGCCGCCCCGCGCGCCCCGCGCTCACCCCGACGGCGCCCGCGAGCCTTGCTCCCGCGTCGCTTATCGGACCATCTTCAACCTAACTTGTGTCACGCCACTGTATACTAGGCTATTAGGAATTTTAAGCGAACAAAGCTTTTGATAATGTTGCTTCAGAAAATTTGTTACTGCTGAAGAAATTAAAAAAAAATTGGTTTGAACGAAATATAGAACGATGTATATGAAACGAGTAAAAAGTAACTTAGCCAACCCTATATGTTATAATATAATAAAGTCTATTTAGTTGTGTACAAATTCAATAAGTATATATTTCGAAAATAGTTTTTTACTCATGAGCCACTAAAGCTCAGGATACCCAAAGGTGGCCGACACCTTTTATTGAAGCGCGCAATATGTTCACCAGACAACAAACAAAGTTTTGACAATAAGAGTTTGACTTTAAACGAAATCTAATTTGTGCGGTTATTGTGTAATGCGATACGGTCGGTCCCGCTCAGTCGCTTTGTGGACAAGGATCGCCCGAATTTATCGCTCGGTTACACAACAAATCAAATTTTAACGAGCTCGCGCAAAGATGCCATTACGTTTACGATAATCCACCGCCACTGCTCATTTAACCGTGTAATTGCAGTACCCTACGCATTCACCAAGAAACTAACATCCGAACTTGATCGCTTGACAAAATGCTTTCTATGGCGTTCCATTGAAATCGGGATTCTGGTACGAAAGTTTACTTCTCGGATTAGAATCATCCCATTTCACCTTATCTCCTTGATGCCATTTATTTGCACGTAAATATAACTTTTTTGTACCTGGATTATACACAGGTACAGTTTAAGCTGGATCAGGATTTAAATAAATACATTATAATAAACAAATATAGTTAGTTAGTCTTTCCTTGATTTTCTGCCCTTAGTTTTTTACAAACAATGGATTAGATTAACAAAACGGATTCGATTTTTTATCGTTCACAAATTTGTTTAGGCTGGTTAATATTTCCTTGAATTTTTACCTTTCACGTGAGTCACAGGTGATAATCTGTATTTCTTACATAGGATTCTCACACGGATACAAAAGAATTACCTGTATGAGATTCGACTTATCTGCAGTTAAACCATGAGCAGATATCTCTCGGCCGGAGAATAAAAGAACCTTTGCAATGCCCTTTTGTTTTGTATCTTATCGGATTTTAATTACGGGCGTAGAACAATCTCGTTATACCTTAAAAGGATATGTGTAAGATTGCATTGAGTTAATTTGCTGACTGCTGCTGTAAAGCGCTTACACGACTTAAAGTCCGATTTTTAATGTTTAGCTACATAGTTGATTTAAATGTAGATTTGTTAAATTTAATTTGTAAATTTAGGTTAATCTAAGCTTTTTTTGTGACAACAAAAGTTAATTTTCTTTACAGAATCATCAGTAGGAACTGGTGCCGGGTGCTTCCCGTCTGGCTCTGTAGTGTTTACAGAATCTGGTCCACAGGATATAAGTACCCTGAAGAAAGGAGACAGAGTGCTCGCCGCTGATGACGACGGCAAAATGGTTTACTCAGAGGTAAAACTCAAAAATATTTAGTAAATAACATTTTATTATACCTATATAAATTGTTTTTTTTTAGTCGAGCATTGATACCATAAGTTTATATCTATATAATTTATTGTTATTTATTAAGCATACAAATAAAAATAAATTTTAATCATAACGTATTTTTTATGCATAACTCTAAAAATTTAACATATATACAGTATTTTAATTTAGTAGAAGTTGAAAAATACGACAAATAGAAATTGTGATACATTATTCTAATTAAATTCTAAATTTTTCAGATTCTTACGTTTATCGATCGAGATCCGAATACTACGCGAAGTTTCGTCGAAGTAACCGCAGAAAATGGTGTCACGATAACAGCGACACCATCGCATTTGCTGCTTTTAGCTGCTGCTGACAGCTGGCGAGAAGTATTCGCTGCAAATATACAAATAGGCGATATTCTATTAACAAGAGGTCAAGGCAGTGTCATGCGACCCTCGAAAGTTATAAAGACCCGAATCGTCACCAAGAGAGGTGTGTTCGCGCCATTAACAAATGTAGGAACCATTATAGTAGACGATGCGCTCGCGTCATGTTATGCAATAGTCAATAGTCACTCTTTAGCGCACGCCGCAATGGCTCCCCTTCGATGGATGTCGAGTTGGAGCAATTCAAACGAAATATCGAAAGGTGTTCATTGGTATGCTAAAGCTTTATACGGCATTGGCGACTTTGTATTACCGTCCTCTTATAAATATCGCTAAAAGTTTTATTTTATAAAGTACTGCGCGCGGGACGTGCCTTCTCTACGCTTGTACATAAAACTGTAAATACCTGTCAAAATATACATGTAAATATCAAGAATCATTGTATTGTTTTCAAAAAAATTATGACTTCAGTATGCTTACCACAATTGGGTTATTTATTAAGTAGTATTAGCGATTTGCAAGATTTTTATTGTTTAGTTAATCTAGCATATTTGTAAATTGTGTCGGTATTGTTATTCTGCACAATGCAGAAGTAATTGTCTGTATGCGCTTATGTTTTAGTTAATGTTGTAGATATATTTTGTTAGTTTAAATAAATTATCTTTCGTGTATATTATTAGGTCTCTCTTGACGCAAAACAGTATTCAAATTTTGTTTGTAACTAGACATTCCATGGCTCTAATCTGTTGTTATACTTACAATCTACATTCGTTTAAATCATAGATAAAATAATGAAATTGTGATCTTGGTACCTAAACCAGTGCCTTAAGATTTTATTTATTGTTATATAGGCTAGTTAGCTATTTAAAAAATTGATAAACGAATGCTTAACCTATTAATAATAATTTATTTTGCTGCTTTCGTTGTATTAATATTTTTGTCTATTAATTGATTGCACTATTTATTTTTCTCTCTACAAATATGCATTAAGATTTTCTTTATTTATTTCAACAGTTTATAAGAATGGAAAATAAGTAGTATACAAGCCAAGTATACAAGTAATTAAGCTATTATATTTAAAATGGCGATACAAAAATACCTTACTAATATTATCTATCTGTTATGTATAAAATAACCACAAATTGAGACGCATAACATTAATAGTTTAAACGTTTAAAAAAAAAATTAATTGAGATGTTCCATATACAAATACAACTTCAATACATACCACATATTGTTATTTTTAACTGCTGAGTGGCAGTCATTTACAATTTATATAAATATATGTATATATATTTTTACAGGACAATAACAAATTTTAAAGCAATATTTCATCACCCGACTGTGACTTATATGCGTACATTTTTGTGATAATCGAAAATTGAAAGCTTATAAAGGGAGACAGTTATTTTAGGTGATTTCGTTCGTGAATACGTTATATTTTCTTTACAATAAGGCTTTCTACGACTGACACTTCGAAAGACTTTATAGCAAAAGCTATTAATATTTTATACGCAATCACATAAATGATTGTTAAAGTGATCTGAACTGAAGCTGGGTTCCTATAGTTAATGTAATGTATTTTGAAGAAAAAATGTTATTGTACAAAGCGCATGCATGTTCATTTTCATAAATAAAAACAAATGATGTTAGATGTATTACAATTAATATTTTTCTGCATATTTAGTAACTTATAATGTAATATCAGAGCTTTAACTAATATTTGACAATAAAGGTATGCCATATAATTGCCATATTAATAGCTTAGTAGGTTATATTTTAGCTAATTCTATTCACCAGAATTTTAGTAAAATTAATAATTTTCTCGTTCGACTGCTCTTCCGAATATTGCTTGTGGTAAATATTGTATTCAATTCCAGTATACATTTATAAGGAAAATAATTAACACTGTACGAAATAGGCTAAAGTATATTCTCGTAATATAAACGTATGGTATATTATTATTACGTATATTTAAGTTGTTTTACAGTTAAGTATTGTACTAAAATGTTGCCCTTGTAAAATAAATTATACTTTACAATAGAAACTTTCTATACTCTTATTATAATTTATTTATTGACATTATATTTAATGAAATCATTTGTTCACCTGTGTCCTTATGGTTTTCACGAATGATTAATTATTAAGGTAATTCGAAGCTTTTAAATGCTGAGAATAATTTTTATACATGTGTACGACGAAACTGAGTAACTAAATAAAAAGTTGGCTTTCACAGAAATTGTATTTTTTAAATCTATTTTCCTGGTCCTCTTTAATTCCTGTCTGTTTACTTTGTACTTCTATGGAATAAATATATAATTAAAATAAATTATAATTAATTTCAACAAAAATCAGAACTACCTTCATACACTACAAGCACTAGAACATTTTTAAGGGGCTCCCAGCTCTCTCTCACCAGCTCTCAAATAAAAAAGCATCATAAAAATCGGTTCACCAGTAAAAGGTTAGAAGGTAACAAATAAAAAAATTAATATAGTCGAATTGAATAACATCCTCCTTTCTTCGAAGTCGGTTGAAAATTACAAGGAATGTTATGTTATGTTCATCACAAATTGTGAAATAAAAAGGAACTCTCCGGCGGGGAATCGAACCCCGGTCTCCCGCGTGACAGGCGGGGATACTGACCACTATACTACCGAAGACTTGAGGTTCTGATCGAAATTAAGTATCAAAAATAATATTAAAATGATTTATGTAATAACATCGTTATATATACATTTATATTACATACAATTGTTTACGTGTGTTATCATACATAGAATAAAACAAAGTCGCTTTCCAATGTACGTATTAATGCTTAGGTCTTTGTAGCTACGCAACAGATACAATGCGAGTTTTTTTAAAAGAGTGATTTAAAATAAAAATATATGTTTTAATCACCATTGCACTCATGCGGAGCCGGGGTTGACCTAAAAATATGTATGCAATATTGGTCATATATAGATATAATATAAAATGTTAAAACACTCATAGGAGGCCTGTGTCCCAGCAGTGGGAACATATAAGGGCTGATGATGATGATGATGACACATTAACGTGGTTTTCTTGTTTATTTTTATTAAACAACACAGAACATATAACATATTAGCATATAGTATTCATCCGTTAATGGTCTACCTACTTAATTGATTGAAAGTTTTTTTTAAATCGAATCAATAGTTCTAGTCCTGAGATCACCCTGTTCAAGCGTACAAAATCTTTCGGTTTATATTATTATGCTATAGTACAGATAACTTAACTATTCTAGGCTATAGACTATCGACAGCTTATTGAAAGAATTGTAAATATTCGATTCGATGATTGATTGAAAGAATTGTAAATATTCGTTTACTTTTTAAAACATAGGCGTGCCTGTTTATGACTCGGGAATTGTTTCTCAAGTTTGTCAATTCATTTTATTCAAGTCATTACATTTTTTTTTATATCACACTAATATTGTAAATGTGAAATTTTGTTTGTTTGAATGTTTGTCCATCAATCACGCTGAAACTGCTGAACGGATTTTGATAAAATTTGATATACAAATAGGGTATGAGCAGACTAATCTTTTTCGATTAAATGAACCCTTGGGATAATTAAATTATTAAATTATTTATAGTGTCCTAATTCCAAGCGGTCAAAGTCGTGGGCGGAAGCTAGTATTACCAGTATTATGTTATCTGTAGTATTACATATAAATATAAACTGTGTCTCTATCTATCAGCTGGTTTTAGGATAGCGCCATCTATTGTTTTTAGCGCCATCTAATATTCTTTATGCGAACTTTTTAATTCATGTCAGTCAGATTCGAATGGCGTTCTTTCTAGTCTCTCTAGCACCTCTCTAGTAAGACTTATGTACGGTCTTTCATATTCATACGTAAACGCAAACTCACAAGCCGTATTATTATACCACTCTTTACCCAAAAATGTGGGATGGCATTACATTACTTTTTCAATACATGATCGCAAACATTCCTTCTTTGTGCGAATGCTTTTAGGCATGTGAGTGACCCGGACTAGAATAAAATAAATCACGATTTTGAGATTAATTATCTATACTATTTATTGGATATAATATCTAATCTTATTGGATTTACAATATTGATTAGCTTTTCCTGGAATCTTAGTAGACCAGAATCTAATAATAAATACCACACGAAGAGATTATAAATCTGTAGTAAGTTCATTGTATATATAATTAAGTCTTATTGGAATTCTATAAATATGTAGTTCTTTTCTCCTATTCTGACTATATTTTTGCCTTTTTCTTGTTAAAACGTTATACAATTATCTCATATAACAACATAATCAATACTAAATAAATAAAATAGCAAAAATATTTCATACTAGCTGTTCGCCCGTGTTACATTTATAGCCTATGTCACTCACTGAAGTTTCACCTTTCTGATAGTTCAATTTTTGAAACCGGTCCCGTGGGTTTTGGGTGAAAATGTGATAAACGTACAAAAATACAAAAGTTTCCTCTTTATGATATAAGTATAGATATATGATTAATCCATTCCTTCATCATGGTGTCAATTTATCGTGTCGTCAATCATTCCCTTATCCCTTAAAAGCGGGCATCGTTATCAATTTATAAAATACGGAAGCACAAATATTGCCATAACTGATTTTTTATTTATTGTATCTATGAAAATGTATATAGAATTGATTAAATTATCCTTATCAAAAAGAGCTTTCTGAATAGAGCGCGCAAAAACTTAATTTCAACTGTAACTTCAACACGAACAATGACGTTATCTGATTGTTGTCCCTATAGTTACACTTTCCTGCAATAACTTGTTGTATACGGTAATAAATCATTTTGTTTCAAAAACGATTGCTCTATTTCTTTCGAGCATTATATTACGCTTCACTCTAGAATGGCAATGGAAGTATAGCAATGTGATTTAACGACAAACACTACGAAGAGTAATCGTTGATAGCTCTAGTTCCTATCCACACTGGCTGAATCAGTAATATTTCAGAATTGAAGGAGGACGCACGTTGTAGTACTTACTACTGAAACGATTCTCTTTTACGATACTTATATACTTACAATATTTCTCCATAGTAATAATTCATCACGTGATTTTGTATTAATCACGTGAATAATTAGTTGTTACAGCAAATAATTTTATCTATAGTAAAAATTGCTGAACACTGTCATAAAGTTTTCGTATTGAAAGTTCGACGTTTCGATCTGCGATTAAATTGATTAAGGTTGATTTTACCTTCACTGTGAAGCATATTGTAATAATTGGCACTGACACGTGAAATAAGGTAGGTGCGATTGATTATTATTATTTTTTTATTATTTCATTAGATATACGTTCATAAATTTGAATCCCTATCATTTGGATTAATCCTGAACAAATAGGATTATTTACATAGATTTTACAATACACCGTGTATTGTGTAAATCCCATACTACTAACTTTTATTGATGTGAAAGCTTGCTATTGGTATAAATGTTTGCTCAAGTAAAAGTTACCATTATTTTTCTTTTATATGGAAAACATTGTAACAACAAACCCAACATTGTAAACATTGTAAAAACATTGAAATCAAAACAAACGTAACATAACGTAACGTAATGACTTTTGTTTTCTATTGCTTGTTTGACTCCTAACTTAGAAGCTTGGACTTCTCGTCAGATTTCAGTACTGTATATTTTTATGTTATATGTTTCTTGGATATATATTAAAAGGCCGATAAAATTCATAACATCAGGGGGCCCTCTTGCTCTTTTACTTGCTCTTACATAAAAAAGATATCACCTGAACCTCGGACATTGGCTGAGTTTGAAACTACATAGTATAAAACAAAGTCGCTTACCGCCGTCTCTGTGTCTCTATACTTAAATTTGCACAACGGATTTTGATAGGTTACCTTTTATTTGAGAGAGATAATATTAAGAAGGGGGTGGATTATTTATGCGTGTAACCGGGGTATGAAAAAATATATTTAACAATACTGAAGGGTCATTGGAATTCATTAAAAATGAAATATTGGTTTATAGGTACAATTTTTGCTAACCAGCTAATTTATAAAAAATGAACACTGAAAGTGTCGTTCCTATGTATAAGAAGAATTATCACCTTCAGATATTGTTATAACGTGCAAATTTTATACAAAAATTTCTTTAAAATTCATTCTTGGCACGTGTTTATCTTTAAGTACCTATAAAATTTTTATTTGTTAACATTTATGAACAGAACATATTGTTTTGGGATTAGTAACGCGTTATATGTTTCATTATCAGAAATATCATGCAATTTAAATCTTTGCTCTAGAGAAACATACTTTTAAATTAGCTTCCCGCGTCTGTCCCTATATGTATGTTTGTATGTGTGTATGCACAAAAGATTGATTGATGATGGGGTTTTTTTTTAATAGATAGAGTGATTCAAGAAGAAGGTTTGTATTTATAATAACATCTATTAAACTACTCCGAATTTAACTCGTGCGAAGCCGTGAGCGAAAGCAAGTAAGAATCAAAATAGCTAATGGTATGAGTTATTACGATACGCAAAATAACGTTATTAAAACTTTAGTACAAGTTTCTTGGCTCTATCCACGAGAAAGTACTTTCATTAAATTTGAATCATATTCATAAGACAATATTTGGCGACATCATTTCTCTTTCATCTTTTAATAATTTGAGTTTACTCTCTGTTGGCGCTTGTTCCTTTAGCTACACATTTCTCGAAAGACTTTGATTTGTTCAATTTTTTGAACTTATCTTACAGTAAAAGATAAAAGATTACCGCAAGCCATTATCGAGAAATACGCATTTTGATAGAACATGGATTGACCTACATAATATTTATACTTGTCGAACAAGTCACTTCTAGTATTCAGATTTGATCCAAAAAACTGATACAACCGATCTTAGTAGATTTATTACAAGTCAGAAATCTTTGATAAAACACCCTTCATTATATATACGCAATAACTCATCGCGGAATTAGTTGTTTTTTTTAATGTTTTGCCCTTACCGTCTTACATTAACTTATTTATGACCTGTGATTCGGAAGTAAACATGATAGATTTAGGGCTTCGGTTAGTGCTTGTTTGCCCGAAAAAATGATAAATGCTAACGCTAATTTAAAAGAATACTTCTAGCTATAGTATTATGTTATTTCTGTTTCTAGTAAAAGATGCTAAGCGTAGCATTTAATTGTATGTACTGTATCGTAATTACATATTAAAATTTGTTTACAAAAAGTATTTCATAAATATCTACATAGCTAATATGAAATACCGCCCTTTTAAGTATCATATTAAGTAAATCGCTTCAGAGGGACACGTTATTAGCGTTTATAAACATGACTTATACAATGATTGACAACTTAATTTACGGTATATATACGGTATACTTAGTCTGGCCATAAATACTGTTACACTTAATTATAAAAATATATTACATTTGAATTTCGAATCTGTCATTTT
>NW_024045132.1:314584-330993 GCF_012273895.1 Zerene cesonia | reverse complement strand
TATAAATATTGTGTAATTAATATAAAGTGTTTGCTTATGTGATGTTTATAATTCATTCTGTTGTAACTTTTGCCAGCGGCTTTTATTAATATCTATGAAAACTTCGTCCGGCAAAGTTTTACAGTTATTGTTTCTGGTACAATATAGTTAGGGGTTTATAATTTCTCGAAGCTTTCTGGTCAAGCAGTGTGCTACCTACCTATCATATTATTAATATAATGACAGTTGGGCTATATATAATAGATAGAATCTATGAAAAGAAAAGAGCTGGAAAAATTTAATTTCACACTGGTATAATTGATATTTAAAATAAGTAGATTGATGTCTATTTTCTAAATGTCAAAACGATATTATTATTATGAAATGGGCGCAGGAAAATATATTGAGGAAACAGTGACATAAAAACTTTTGTTTATGTGCATCTATCAAACACACTTAGTTGGTGGATCGTGACTTAAAACACCATCAAAAATTATAAATTTCAGTGGTAATATAATAGATTAATGATGACGCATTTCTTGGAGTGTCTAGGCAAGTGTAGGTCTAGTTTTAGTACGTATTTATGTATTTTCGATTAATTACATAGTGATCACGCCTAATTACTTGTAAACTTAGTATGATTTTTCGTACAAGAAACATACAAATACTATTCCTTGTTTTTATTTTTATATTTTATTTTATTTTTAAAAAGGTATCTTACAGCTAAACATACAATAAATAGTTCCGTTTACAAATATGTACGCCAATTACAAGGTACAACATTAACTATTCGATACAGTGTATGAACAAAACTAAAAAACAATAAACAACTAAAATTAAAGAAATTGAAAAATAAGGTTCCAGGTGAAGGTTCGGACATACCCGATATAATTGCAGTATAAGGGAATAGTTTGTGTGAGTATGTGAGTGAATATATGTACCTATGTTGTGTAGTGTTTCTGTGTTTTTCTATGTTTTTCTTCTCATGAGTTTATACAACGTAATTCAAGGGAGACCTTGATATCATGCCGCGATGCTTTCGTATAACTTCTTTACTGGCATAATGTCGAGAATGTATACCGAATTACATTGTACGTATTTTATTATGTTATTGTAGAACACGAGCATTGCATTATTTGATAGCTGTTATTTATTCGAGAACAAATATAGAGTGGAAGGAACGATAGCATACAATATAATCACTTGTCACTTGACCGTAAATATTATTGTATTGGTACTTTCACAGTATTAGGAAGATATAATCGAACAGATTTGAACGCAGTTCTTTATTTATTTAAATTCCATATAGTACATAAAAAAGATCCAAAAATTATAAATAGGACATCACCAGGCAGTCATATCGTTATAGACCATTATTTTTTAAGACGACCTCTGGTCTAAAAGAGGAATAATATAGGTATTTTGGTATTTGGGAAGTGGGAATAAGATTCTTTATTGATTAGAACTCAGTAATGTAGGAAATACATAGAAATATTCTATTTTCCTTCTAAGAAACTGAAGTAAAGCGGGAAAAGATGTCTACTTTTTTCCACCAATTAAAACATTCATAAGGAACAAGACGGCGCAAACGGCTCTCAAGGTAGGTACTTATCTGATATATTTATATTCCAATATCACATTGTCAAGTAACTTTTCCAATAACATTCCGTTATTATTTAACTGTTCTTATTTGCTTTCAATGTTAGATCATTAATTCCAACACCAATATAATATGTTTGAATTATATTCAGAATATTATAAGCGTTCTAACTGGCATGTTCAAAACTTTTCTAATAAATAAGTACTTTGTTGTTTGAATGGTTCTAAACTACCAATGTTTTTATTCGTTTCAATGACTTTATGAATTGAGTTGAGAACATTTTGCTTTGGTGAATATTTATATGTGAAAGAGATAGTGTATTTATTACATTGAAAAGCGATAAAAGATTATCCTATGTCTTCAAACAAAAATAAGCCGTACCAAACGCTGTAGATAACCAAAAACATTAGATCCGCCCTCTGTGTGTCTGTATGATGGTAAATCTTCAAAATTACACTATAGATTTTGATGGTTTTTTTTTCATAGATAAGAGTGATTCAAGAGGAAGATTTATCACACTATATAATATTATAAATGTGAATGTTTGTCCGTCACTCACGCTGTTGCTACTGAACGGATTTTAATGAAATTTGGTATACAGACAGGATATGAGCTGACTTGGATGCCTAGATCTTTTATCCCGATTAACATCTATAAAATTATTCAGAATTTAACGTGTGCGAAGCCGCGGGCAAAAGCTAGTATGAATATATACATATCATGTATTATTGCACCAGTGCCAATCCGGGGCGGGTCGCTAGTTAAAATTTAAATAATAAAATGTATATTTGATTTTTAATGTAAGATCTCGTGTTGCGAACTCGGTTCACACAGCAGTTGGAGAACCCAACTATTTATTGCACAAGATAATGTGGGTTATATCCCGACTACTAGTGAAATATAAGCCGAAAACGATGGGCAGTGTTTTGCTTTTACAAACCTAGTAATCATTTAGATCTTTTTTTTAAACATTGGTATATTGTTTCGAGTTTAATATTTAATTACTATAAAATGTATATGGACCTTACTACTTAAATCCCGAGAGAGCAACCGCATTGCAAAACTCGTTCATGTACTTACGTCACAATTTTTTGGTAACTCTCGACTTATATACTACATCAGGTACATAATTGCTGACCGCCTTTGGATGAGAGGTTCTTGGTCGACTGCTGGTGGGGACGAAAGAAAAAAAAGTCACGGTCTGACATAATAAAAAGCTGATAACATAATTGTCCCAAAAGAAAGCGAACAGTACAAGATACAAACCTACATATATGTACATATAAAATGAAATCGATGTGGCATATCTACTTAGGTAGCGTGGCTATATTTTGAAACCTTGAAATGTAAATGAAATTGTGGTTAGGGAGATTTGTACAATAGGTTAACACGACTTAACATAATAGCTAAAAAACATTTTGTTTAAAATTGGTAATTCCGTAACGCGTGTAGTATACCTACCTACCTCATCGGAAAAATAGAACATTTGAACGTCATTGGGTTTTTTTTTTTTTTGGTTTACCAATGTTTATGTTTTAACTTAACTATATCGAAATGTGATTAGCTAACCCAACCAAAAGATTTTCTAGAATATTTACTACACGACACGTATTCACAAGTACATAATCACAACATAGTCCAAGAGAGATAATGGCAGAAGCAATGGAGTAGAACAAAAGAACTTGTCCTAGGACCTAGCCTATTATATTTATATCAACATGATATAGTTTTATACATTTCGTACAAATAACAGAAGTTAAGGCAGATATTTTAATCATATGTAACTGTTATATAATAAAGTAACCTAGTTAAAGTATAGACTTTAACTTGACTATAGAGTCAAGCTCTCATTTTTCGTTTTCCGATGTCATACTAATACTTGTACTATAAAGACGAAAAGTTTGTTTATATGGATGCGCTTGCTTCATCCATGGATATAAAAACGTGATCCCTGAGTGCTATAAGTATTATATGAACCACAGGCAAAGCCCGGGGCGTATCGCTAGTATCGTATAATAAAGTGTAAATTATTATATACACCTATATATAATACAAATGAATATAGTTTCATTTCATGATGAGTGCAGGAATGTTTTATTTTAATTGTCAATCCGGTTTTGATTGTGGAAGCCGGGCACGAGTCGGCACAAATTGGGGCAGCTCGCAAAATTGGGGAAGTTTCCACACTTCCACAGATTGGCGAAAAATAGTAGCATAGAATCAATGTTTCGTAAGGTGAGTGGGCGAGCCGGAAATCTGCACCTTTTCAAAGTCCTTTATTCCCGTCGTCATTCCTCATTCCTTTCCTCTTTTAAAAGCGGGCAAACGCATTTTACCGCCATATCCGTGGAAATATTTATGGGCGATCACCGCCTTTGAAAGGCAGTGGTGGTCGTTAAGCACCAACTCTGCTAACAATTAATACAAAAATCAAAACTTATACCAAAATAAGCAACAACACAGAAGGCAGCCTTCAACTTTTAAGAGACATTGTTTATCTATGGGCAAAATTCCCATATTGCTAAATTTTCATAACGCCGAATCCCATGAAAAAATCTTCCGTTTGAGAAAAGAAACGCTTTAGAAGACAATTTATATGCACATTTACATAATGGAGAGCCTGTTTAGGGCAATTTGTACGCAATGCGAAGACGTTACACAAAGAATAAAATGCATGGCCGGTCTTGTAGTAATCTCATATGTCATTCTTGTGAATGTTTGATTTTCAATTTCCTCCAACGTATTGTCAGTGTTGTATTACAGAAGTACTGTTGCGTAATAAACCTATATTACTATAGTACTTGTATCTTTTATTGTAATGTTAGAAATAAATTGATCTATATATTATAATGATCTCAATGCTTACTTTTGTTTTTGAATTATGAAACTTTTTTTATAACTTACATACCTACATGAATGAATTTTCACGAGTCTGCGAAATTTCTGGTGAGTATAAATATAGAGCGAAACTCCTATGCGAAGGCCTTCTTCGGAAAACGGAGGCAATGGTTTAGAATATATGCTAAAATTTTATTCATAGTTAAAATTGAGTCCTCCTCGACTCTATTCCTTAGTCCAAAATAGGGACAGTCTACAACATCGAATTGGTGAGTCACTAATGTTTTACACAAGAATGAAAATAAACAAAAATGAACAAGTTTTACTTCCTTATCGATAATACTCGGAAGTAATGTGTGCGTAAAAGTACCTCGATCGACCCGAATAAAGGTAGTACTGTACATTTTAACAAAAACCGTGTGAACCTGCTTATGGTCATAGCACAATACTTAGTGTGAAACCACTGATAAGATAAACCCTAACAAAAGACTAATGCGTAATATTAAGGAAAACATAAAGCAAAAATATGGATTTGTATTTCGTTTTATGTTGTTGGAATGAACTTACCCATAATATGAGTAATGACATAACATTTCATAGTACCTTCTTACCCAGGTGGATCATACATGGGGATCACGGTATATGTTGGTGCTAATTGTAACAAATTTTCCAAGGTCTTGTATCACACTATATAGTATACACGTCACACATATCTAATCTACAAACCTTATATTTTCCGTAGGAATAAAATGACAACTCCACTTCAGAAAGTTATCAAAGAGCCACCGGTGACTATAAATAAAAACATTATAATTATTACGTGTTACAAATAAATAAATAAAAATATGAAGCATATTAAAAGGAAAATTAATTTTACACAAGAGAAAAAAATATAAAAAGAAGAGGTAACAAAAGGACAGTTACCACAGAACACTCTGGGCTAATTAGCACTATGGCGCCTTCACTAATTATTCACTAGATTACAAGATAAGACACTGCGTGCTGCACTGTAAACAAACATTTCCGCTGAACGTAGATTTTTTCAGTCAAATTTAGATAAACATTCATTCATAACATCTTTTGTTTAACATATAAGTTCTGGAAGCCCTGCTGTCAATGAAATTTGCATTCAATGTAAAGAAGGAAACAAGACAGTGAGTTGCGAACTGATATATAACGATGTTACAGATTAAGTAAGTACCTACATATTAGTTCAAAAATATGTGACTTAATTACATCAACAACTATATTATTTACAAATTCCGACATAACGTTTAAGATTACTATTTTACTTATGTTTAACTGTAGTTAGACACCTTTAGCGCCTAATAAAATCTCTAATCGCCCATAAAATATATGGGACATCAGTATTCAATGTTCATACTATAAAATAAAAACACAAATATGACGTGATGGGGTATTCCTTCAAGCCGCTTAAACGCCTAAATAAACTGCACCAAGTGGTGAATGAGTGTCGCGTCGGCACCTTCGTACGCTAGAAAACAAAAAATATTTTTGACTGAATACCGACGAGGTGTCGGTGAAGGCTAATGGAAGAGAGTGCTTAGCCAATACGACCGGGCTTTAGTGTTTTAAACTATTTACTTTACCATAAAGCTCTTAGCCCCGTTCAAACCAATCGTCCCGTAGATATTTTCGATACAGGAGAAAAAACAAGTGCAAACATGAAAGTGTAAAGGTATCCGTTTTTCATAGCGAGTATACTTATGCTTATGCAATTCTATTGCCTCTCTAATATTTGGCTGTTACCACAAAACATCACATTAGAATACAAACATACAGTACAGATTGCGCCAAATAGTGAATTAAAATTGTTAAATATTTTCACAAAAGAAGTTTTAATATTAATATCAATCATTCAAAATGTTTCAAGTACATTCCCAATATCATCGAGAATTTAATAATAAATAAATAATTTTCACAAAAATGACCTTAACGAAGCAACTTAAGATTTTATAATCAATTTTGCAGCCAATAAAAAGAAGAGTCCACCTTCCACAAACTCGAGTTGGTCGCGCTCGGTTAACATTCCTTGCATATTTTTAACGACCGCAACCGATATGGAGTATGGAATCACTAGTGTGAGTTTTTATGATAGGAATATATCTAAAATTAAAATCTGATTTGGCAATCAAATGGCTCTAATTTAGATGAAATGTTTGAAGTAAGCAACTAAAACTGTTTAGTGATTTTCTTATTTTACACAACTATTATTTTTATAAGAAATAAATAATTTAATATCGCAATACCTTTTATTGACCATTAAAAAAGTCGGATAGCAGCTATGCGGTTTCAACTATGACTCAAACAATTCCATATAGAATTAGTATTAGTCAAAAGGTGTAAAGAAGTCAAACCAGTTTCGTTTATCGTTTATGCGTTGCCCTCTAATTGACAAATTGGAATCTTATTAAAATAAAATTCAAGTTCTTAACTGAACGAGACAGGCCGCACGAACGAATGTAGGTAGATATAATAGATGTATGTGGGACCTTCCCATCGGCTGCCGACGAATACCGAGTGAGCACGACGGCTGATCGCGCGGTGAGAATAAAAAGTCAGGAGCATTCAAAGCGCGTGCCTCGATGTGTGTGGTCTACAGTGGAGGTCTCGTTTAGCTGATTTATTGAATTCTGATATTCACACCGATTTTTCGGAAAAATTTAACGTAAAGTTTGCAAAAAATTATAGTTCTTATTGCAAATCTGATAAGACGGATTCATTAAGACTGTTGGGTGACTTGTTTTTTATTTCTGTATCATCTACAGATGAAGAAACGTCGCTTCCAGAAAGTGCGTTTAGTTCTGGATACCTCGGTATGAGTTCAAAATTATTTAAATCGTAAGAGAAATCATCGACGTTGGATTTCCACTTACTAGCAATCATTTGTAATGGTTCCAGACATTGTAAGCTTTGCTTGACGCGTAAAAGTTCTATATTACATTGATTTTCGACTTCAAGCAATTTGAGTTTATAAGCTTTTGCTATCATGTGCTTTCTTATTGCATTTTTCTTTTCAATTTGGGCCATGTTTAATGTATTTTGATATCTTTGTAATTGCTTTTCATATTCTAGAAGATTTTCATCACAAGTTAATTTATCTTCAACACTAGTGTAAAAATCTGAAGAGTAAGGAATATCTGAATAACTTGTTGCGTCAGAGTTGGTTTTAAGTTCCTGTATATCATTTGAAGCTTTGGTATCTTTTTCCAATCGGCTCTTTTCTTGATTCAGTTCTAATTTTAATGATTCTATTATATTTCTACATTGCTTAATCCTTTGTTTTAAATTATTTTCGTCATTAACCTGATTAAAGCACTCATTGTTTGCACTTGCTTCATATGTTTTTATTGCTTCTGGTATATTATCTTCGGTAGCATTGCTTTCGGGGCGAAGATGGCGCGTGTCTGTTTCTCCTGTTTCTAGAGAAAAAGTTCTTGAACGAGATTCCTGGTTGTCACCGGAAGCCATATCAATAAAATTAATGATCAAAAAGATTTATGTAAATAGGAAATAAGAGCAAATGTCAAACGAATAAGTTGTAATTCTTTGACGTTTTTACACATAGTTTATAAATAGAACATATTGAGCAATCTTTTTCATTAATTTTCACGAACGACCAAAGATTAGGTTATATAAGTCCATACAACTTTTTTATTGTTACTGTTTCTAGAGTAGTAGGAAAATACACTGGTTAATGTTAAATCTATGTCTGCTCGTTTTTCATGGCATGCAAAATAGTTTCTAAAATTTCAAAGAAGTTATCAATATTCTGACATGTGTAATTACTGTATATGTATTTACTTTAATTTTGTTTCTACAACCCATTTGTATCAAAAAAATCATACAAGTTGTTGGTTCACCAAAAGAATCGTAATGTTGTAGAGATTTCTGCCCCTGCCGGTACGTTATACCCTACTATGGGGAATGCTCTGAAGAAATGTTCCATTTATTATCAGCCTCGGTTCCAACGTCGGATCACCCATCGTAAATACAGCTCACTATCCGCACAACCTATGGGATTGGCGCTCCACACCCGTTTGCGTGCTCCTCCAAAAAAAAGTTACGGTGAAACGAAAATGCAGTCTCTCAATGTATGATATTTAAAGTCTATATTATGAATAAAGTATCACAATTTTATTTCAACAGTCGTTACTCGTTAAAACTTAAGGTGGTAACTTAGGTTTTTTAGGGTGATTGTAAAAGAAAAAACACCAAACTTATTATCAAAGTATGTAATATATTAAATAAACATAAACATTCTGTTAACAGAAATAATAATTACGAATCCAAAAAAATCTCTTCAAGCCTTTTCAAACTAATCCCCCTCTTCCATCGCCACTTGCATTATAGTCTCAGAATAAAACGGACCTTGGTCAACATATGTCTGGAGTCTCATCAGAGTGTTAGCTTCAAATGCTGTTGATTTGGATAGTCGCTTGATGATGTCATATTTTAGTTCCATCAATTGCTTCTTATAATCAAGAGTTCGATCGAGGAGAAATTCAATGAAACCTAAAAAATATGCATATTTATAAATATTGAACGCCATCTAGATAAAAATAACAAGAGGATAATTGCGAATGTAGGGTATATTTAAAAAATCCAATTTCAAGGCAGACATATAGAGAGCAGAGGTCCTTACCTCTGCTCTCTATAATCTCTACAATCTCTACAATCTCTACAATCTCTATCTCAATAGTCTTTGTAAATACAAGAAAAGCGATAAATTGGTGGCGCCACTGTAGCTAGAGGGTACATTTTAAAGAATACGCGGAAAATTATTTAGGGCCGGATGGGGTCGTAAATATGCAAATGAAACAACCTTTTTGTTATGGCGCTCTCTATTCTCTAATTTTATAAAAAAACAAATCTTTTTTTGCTATACTACCTACAGAAAATATTTTTTCTTATTTATTTGTTCCACATTTTAAAAGCACATAGTTTAAAACGAAAAATGATGTGATGACGTCATACATACGTTAAAATAAAGATGTGCTTATGAACCATACTAAATTTTGACCAGATATAAAAAAGTTCAAGTCTATTATTATGACATTTTCAGTTATGTCAGTAATTACAGTAATTTTAATTCAATCCTACCTAGTACATAAAAAATGAATTCCTAAACACATGATTCACGTCATTTGGCGCTTGCGACGTTTTAGAATGAGATGATTTTCAAAGATGAAAAACCACATTATTTCGAATAAGCAAAAATATGGGTACTGTTATTTTTGATCTAGTTTCGATTAAAATAAAAAAGCTACTTAAAACTACTTATTGCCTTTATTTTGGAAATGTTATCAATTTGGTCACTTTTTCCCATGTGACACTATACTCCTTACCAATAAACTCCACACTTTAGAAAATTGTCATAAAAATCGAATAATTACAGTATGAAAATACGTCGGATTTTAATAACACTCGATATGCTTTATTTTAAAATTATTAGAACTACCATCACCCACAATAGTACTTAAGAAACTTGTCATAAGAATGTATTGATGCATACCTGCACAGTTTGCTACCAAATCTTCACCCCACTTATGTTGACACACTGCGTCTAATAAAGTAAACGCAGAGAACCGAATATCAGGGAATGGATTTTGACACACACCAAATAAAGTCTCTATTGATGCAGGTTGTTTACTCAAGCTTCGAAACCATTCGCGGGTCATTAACGTAACTCTATGGTCTATGGGTTTAGTTTTTGATTGAGAATCCTGTTCAACACTTATTAAATGCGAAAAACATATAAGAGCGCGCACTTTTATATCCGTTGGACTGTTTCTAATCATTTCTCCAACCTTCTCAACAGCTTGAGTAAATTTACTTCCTGATATAAAAGAAAAATAATGAATTAAATAATAGATATTACATGTGACAGTGGTATGTTCTGGATTAATAAAGTCCCATGGGTATATGCTTTAGCGAGTTTGTTTCTAACAAATTTCAATGTATTGCAATCAACAAAGGAATAATGGAAAGCATGACAAACATGATAAAGATTATATATAGCAGCAAGCTATATAAAGTTATTATTATTTTCCCATTATATAAATTTCTTGTGGTTTTTTATTTTGACGGGAAAATCAAGACCTGTAAAGCCATCAAATAACATAATTGTGCCTAGGTGTTTTTCAATGGTCAACCCAACTATGCTCGCACTAGCTGCAGTATAATTGTAAAATGTAAAATGTGTGGAGTCATAGTGCATCCCAATTACATTCAAACTAAAAAAAAACATATTTACCAAATGCAGCCAAACAAAGTTTTCCCTCAATTGTGCTTCCTATAATGCCAAAGGTATCCAATACAACAGGAATAATTGTTTGATCATTGGAGTCAAAACCTTCAAGTAATGTTTCCACCAACACAGGATACTCATTTATAATTTCTTTAGAATATTGATAAGTTACTGTGCCAAAAAATTTGATATAACCTAAAATAATTAATTTTACATTATTTAACAATAGCAACTTCAACAAAAAATTTTCATTAATAAATTATTAGTTTTACCTGTCATCAAAAGACCACCCAAAGGATTGTTTCGAAGATCTTGTAATTGCTGTACCATTTGCTTAAATGAACCATTTTCTATTAAATAATTCATACCATAAGGTGTTCTAGCCAATTGCGATAATAATTCTAAGATATTCATTTGATAAAGTATATCATCAGACTGAAGTTCTGATACCATAAAATTTATGTAACCCTGATCCATACATAGCTTGAACAGATCAGGTGACTTAGATGAAATATTTACAACAATCTGAAAGTAATAGTAATAAAAAATAATAAGGAGTAATAATTACAATAAACACAAAAAATTACAGTTTATAAGATCTTTATATCTTAATGTAATGTTAATTGTTAGTACCTTTTATTATTACTACACCTATTAACAGTATTAATTACCTCAAAAGCATTACATTTACTGCTTGTGTTGCAATTAAATGCTATCCGCATTTCCTCTAATACTTTAGGATATGCATCCTCAGGGAGATTAGATGTAATGAGAACTGCTTTATTTGCAATGGCCACATCTCTATCACACACCATTTGTGCTACAGCAACAAAAATATCAATATGTTGAGGTACAGATATTGCAGAGGAATTTGTCATTAGTATTTTGTAGACCTGCAAATGTAGATATAATTAAAATGTAATGCCTCTAGATATTTTGTAACCTTTTTTTTTTTTTAATTTTTACATACCACTTCAACTGCAACTTGTCTTACAGAAACCTTTTCATGCCTCAGTAAATACATAAGATATGTAATATACTGTCGTATCACATCAGCAGGTTCAATTATTTCAAAACATTTCTTTAATACTTCACACGAAAGCTCGACGTGTGTTCTGCAATTTTATCAAATTCAATATGAATAGATGAATTAAAGAAACTATTTCATAGTACATTTCTATATGTGCTATGACTTACTTATCAGTGGCATTAAGACACTGCAATATTTTACATATTCCAACGTTTTGTATTACAAGTGCAGCTTCAGCAGGCGAAGTAAAATTCAACAAGTTTATAATGTCATTTAAAGCTTGTGATCTTTGCTCTTCATCATGTAGAATTTTTGTAAAAACTCTGTATTGCTCTATGTTAGACATTGCTATAGTATTTGTAAATTATGGGACACATTCATTAAACAATTTCAGGATATGTATGTTATAATCTATATGAACAACGCGATTAAACGGCCTGCCGACCAGCGAAAAAATTAAACAACAATAAACATTACCAGCAAATTTTGCTTTTTTGTTGACAATTGACATTTTGACAAATGTCATTTGACACTTGACAACAGCTTTTGGGTTTGTTGCAAATAATAGTATGGGTTTGTTGCAAATAATAGTATAGGTTTGTTGCGAGTAGCGATATACATTAGTGTTTTTTTTTTTTTTTTGATTTACCGGCTTTCTTACGAAACCTTTAAGCCAAGTCTTATTTTTGATAACAAATTTTACGTGATTGTGAAGCCGTTCCTACAAACTATGAAGTCTTTTTATCTCTTTTCAAAAGAATCCATGAACGAACGGACAGTATATCAGTGTATAATCTATGGAACGAATCTATGGATCACAATCCAATCCACTGTAATGTACTGTGTCCCCGTTTTTGTCACATTTTTTAAATTAATGTTCGAAGGCTTACTAATTCAATTAATTCGAATATCGAATTAAAATAAATGTAGATATGCATAGAGATTATATGATTAACTGTCTGCTTGAATTCTTAGAATAATCACGCGATTAAAGCACTGCGAGTACCTAATATGCTTCCATTGCAATAATTAATTTAGATGTCACTGAATTTGGGAAAGTAATTACATTCATTGAGTTAGTTCCATCATTATATACATTCATCCAGTTAGCTCCTAAATTAAGAGAGCACTATGCGAGATGATTTAATTATAATAGCAGCCTAATAAGAAACGTATTTAGGAAGGTGTAATCAAATTTAATTACTTAAATTTGAATTATTTAAATACTCTTAATTGACTTTCATAAAAAGTCCAATACTTTTCGGGAAATTTTTTGTCAATATAAAATAATTGATTATTAAATCTTAATACAAGTTTTCTGTTATCACAGATTACAACAAATCTTTCTTTGTCATTTATTCTTTCTCATATGATAGTAAAATAGTATCTTGCTTTTGAATAAACAGTGTCACATTTTAGATAAAACGATATCAATACTTTCGTAGATACTTTCTGAGTACGATGGTTCTAAATCGCTCATAACATCGATTGTCTGACTGAATGCCTAACTTTAGGACACTGTGATAGCCTCTAATTTCTAAAATTGCTCATGATTTTGAAAATTATATTGAGTAAAATGTAATAAGCGCATTACCTCGGCAATGCCAGGCAACACATAGCAACAGGTGTCCTGTTTGGCCGCCAATATGTTAACGCTGAAATAATGATTAATTTCATTAATCGATTAATGAAAATTTTGCAGCAAGTGATTTAGTAAAATTTAAATTTGAAATCTAACTTACTTATTTGAATTGTGTAATTTCTTTGTATTCTCTTTTTCTTCTTAATGTTTTCATTTAAGTGTAAAATATTTGCAATTCATTTATATTGTGCACTTTAGACTTTTTTGTGGCAGCCCGTTACCGGGCCATTTCAGAAGTTAGAGCGGCAAGGTAAAACCACCGCTCTACCCTCCTGTGGGCGGCGTGAGCGGATCACAATTCACATCCCACACCGCCTCGCCGCACCGGGCAATACTTGTCATCCTGCTCAAAAGGGAAATGTCATTCTATTTGTATATGTCAAGTTAATATCAAACTTCAGTTCGCATTTTGGCAACGATTTTTACATTTTGCCGCGCATCGTGCATTCAGTTTTAATTTTGCATTATTTATTGTTTTCTACAGGCTCTCGTCTATATCGATATAAACACCTTTTATCGTTTTCTTTATCATCACAATTTAGTCGAGTAGAGAAAGCCCAAATAACTAATAAGACAATAATCTGATCAATAATAGGAAATGGTTTTGAACTCATAAGCTCTGTTTCAGTAAATATTTACAGGCCTTCATTTATATATCATATTTAATTTTAATACTCTCAACATGAGTCTTTTAGATTTATGTGAACAATATTTTAACACAACTAATTTATATGAAATTTTACAAATTGATGAAAAAGCATCAGATAAAGAAGGTTTGTAACTATATATAATATATACATATATATTAATGTTTCACTTTTTTATTCATATTACCTCTATTATATATATATTTTTGTTATGTTTCATTTAGTTAAAAAAGCTTACCACAAGCTATCCCTAAAAGTTCATCCAGACAGAGTAAAAGAGGAAGAGAAATTGGAAGCTACTGAGAAGTTTAAGGTCCTTGGTGGTGTTCATGCGATTTTGAGTGATAAAGAGAAAAGGGAGCTCTATGATACCACAAAGAGTGTGGATGATGGAGAATACAATATAATTAAGGATAGAGATTGGACAGTGTACTGGCGATTGCTCTTTAAAAAGATTACAGAAGAAGATATTAAAGCATATGAAAAGGAGTACATAGGTATATTAATTTTTAGAATTTATTATTTTTTAAATCATGTACTAACAATTCACCCCTGATTCACCAATGTTACAGATTTAGCACATAGCACTGAAATCTGCATAGCATTGAAATCTGTCCAGTATTTCCTGAGATTGAATTGTTCAAATGAACAAACTTTTCAGTTTTATGTTAGTATAGATAGTATAGATTCTGTTGAAATAATGCAATCACTTTATCAGGATCTGATGAAGAAAAGAAGGATTTAAAGAATGCATATCTCGCTGGTAAAGGTGACATGGATTATATTGTTGACCAAGTCCAATTTGCTAGATCAGAACATGAAGCCAGATTAAAAGCCATCTTATCTGTGAGTACATCTGAAACCATTTCTGTTACCAAGTAAATAATATATTTAGTCACATTTCTAGAAATTTTAAAACTAATATAGATACATAAGTCGTTTCGAGTCGAAGATTACAATTACGTACAATTACAGGGGCCCTGACAGGTCATGGTCCCTTTAACAGGCATCTCTTTAACTTAGGGATTACTGACAGTCCGTTATGTAGAGCGTGCATGACGACTGAAGAAACGGCAGCCCACATGATCATGGAATGCACGGCGGTTGCGGAGTACAGGGCAAGGCATTTGGGTAATCCTAGGTCCCTCCTTGAGGTTTTCAGCAGCCCTCACAGCTGCTTAGCTTCATGGAGGAGCTGGGATGGTTCCAGCTTTGACTGGCTACCCCCCTCCTTTTCTTTCACGCAAAATAGGCGCTTGACGTCGAGTTGCGGAAAACGAGCCCGTATTATTATTATTATTATTAATACATAAGTCGTTTAAAATATTCATGAAATGTAAAAAAATTATTAATGTGAAATATAACAACTCATATTCTTATAATTAAATAAAATAAATTATAATAGGCATAATGATAATCAATGTGTAATGATATGCCCCAGGAAATGATAGAACAAGGAGAAATCCCAGCCTATAAAATATTTACCCATGAACCAGTCAAAAAACGTCAACGTCGACATGCCAAGGAAAATCGGGAAGCAAAAGAAGCAGAAGAGTTTAAGAAAGAACTAGGATTAGGTTCAGGTTAATGTTCAAATTCAATTTTAAATTTTTTGAAATATTTTTGACCTTATGATGACTAAATTGTTTAAAAAATAAAAAAAAGAAGATTTATTTAAAAATATATCAATAAGGAGACTGATACAGAATATTTTCTGGAAGAAATGTTATTTCTTTAGAATTACTTTTTTAATTGTAGATAATATTTTAGGTGAAAATAGTTTAGAATTGATGATAAAACAGAAACAAGAATCAAGAGCCAATCAAATGAATTCATTTCTTGATAATTTGGCTGCAAAATATGGTGAAAGTAAACCAAAAGGCAGGAAACGTAAAGCAAAAGAAACCAAGGAAACCACAATGAAGAAACGAAAATGAGGCTACTATATTTTATTTTTTTATCTTGTTATCCTAGTGAAATATGAAATATGTTATTTATGTTTCACACGTCTGTTTAAGACATTCTAATCTTCTCAATAAAATAATTATTTATATGTACATCAATGCTTTTTTTCTTATACAACAATTCAGTTGATACTTACAAGTAAGTGAATACTTGCGCATTTTCGAGTTACTACCCTATGCCCATCTGCTTTGCAAAATAAACTTTCAAGAAAATTAAAACAGTAATTGGATATTTTGCTATTTTTGTTTTTAGTTTGTCGCATCTTATAAATATTCAAAGAAAATCATTTGATCACGAACTAATTTCTGCAACAGATTTTTTTTTTTCGGTTTTATGTCACCTAGTTATACTAATCTGACGTCCCTCAAGGCAGAATCGCAAGAATAAGCTAGATTACCTACGAAAGATCTTGTGAAATAGCATCCATCAGCTTCCCC
>NW_024045132.1:313364-313584 GCF_012273895.1 Zerene cesonia | reverse complement strand
CACACACATACAATATATAAAACAGAAACGATGCATGATACTTTAATTTACTTATTTAAAGCGACTTTTGACTATAACTATCCCCTTCACCATACGAAACCGCAGCATTCACAAGCTACTTTTCACCATGATGGGGGGGGTGTTGTACCTGGCCTAATTCCTTTCAAAACATGCTCAATTTTCTCATTTAAAATTGTATAATTGTGTTTATTTATAATAC
>NW_024045132.1:281446-312364 GCF_012273895.1 Zerene cesonia | reverse complement strand
GTCCATATAAATGAAAGAAATTATTCTGAATGATACATTTTATTTTTAGTTAGCTGTATGATTTTTTCGCACGCCAATCTAAAAATTCATTTATATCTGCTTCACTATCCGAATCATTATTATCACTGTGGTCCATAACTTCCATGTCGGTAACTTTCTTTTTAGTTTCTTCTTTTTTCAATTCAAGATCCAATACTCTGAAAACAGGAGAATCATAAAATGTGGAGGACATATCTTAGCGAGTTTGAGTCAGACAGTATCGCATACCAGGCCCTATGCAGGGCAGAAGAGTATAATAATATTAAGTTTCTATTATTTAAAAGCAAGAAACTAATTATAATTTCCTATTTGAAATTGTTAATGAGGGTACCAGATTACTTCAAACACAAAAATTGGGGAAGCTAAGTCCTACTAACCAATACAATTTTCACACCTAGCATGTATTGGCATATTCAGTAATAATTATCAAAAATTCATTTCTATCATACCTAGACCAATTCCTAATTTGCTCATCTATTTCATCTATCTGTCTCTCTGCTGTAGCTTCTTCCTGTTCACCAGCTATAATTTCCGCAGATGTAGTTGCTTCTTCTTTTATCTCTTTTTGGAATTTTTCCCATTCCTCTTCAACTGGATCTTTGTATTCAATATTTCGTGCCTGTTGAATGAAAGTACATCAAGACGATAATATATCTAGTGCTAACAACCACGGGAATTAAAGATTTTATCGCTTATAGATTACAATAAATTTTGTCGTCTTAATTAAGCTGAAACTGAATTTAGGAAAGTGTAATCGCATTGAACGAGTTAGCACTTAAAACAAATTATTTCAATACTTACAGTTGACTTTTATAAATAGCCAATATTTTTTTCAGAAATAATTATTAATGTCAGCAGAATTTTGGATAATTTTATTAAATTATAAGTCTAAACAAAAATTTTCTTTGCATTTATAATTTACACAATTTATTATATAAAACAATCTCGAAAACATTCGTAGATATTTTCTAAATGCATTGGTTCTAAATCACTGGTAATGTCTATAATTTCTATGCCTTTTTCATTCATTCAGCACCTCAATTTAGGACGGTGTAATCAAAAGCCTTACATTTCTTAATGTTATGAATTTAGAATCTTAATTCAGTGAAGTGTATTTTGAATGCGTATTATTTATTGAAAATATCATTAGTCATATATGAACCAATGCTCACTAATAAATAATACCTAACACAAATATATTAATTATGGGTAATTTAATAGTTTACCTAATGGAATGGAAATTTTGAAAGAGTTATACATAATATTATATTTCGCAACAGCCGACGTTTTTATCGGTTATAAAATGTCACGGTTCCAACCGTCTACATGTATGAACGCCCTTAGATTAAGTGTCAACACGCAACTTTGTTACTTATGACAAATGTCAAAATTGTAGTTTCAAAGTCTTTTAACTTCATGCCGAAACTCAAGCAATAAATATTTTTTATTTATAAATACATATTAGCTAATCTATGTTGAGTTTAAGAATAAATAAAACATTTTTAAATCATTTTAATCTTAAAAAAATTCTGACTGCACAAATGAATACGGTTGAGGTAATGAAACTCGCACAATTATGCATTCCTGCACTTGATAATAGCAAACATAAAGGTCAAGCTGGTCGAATAGGAATTATTGGGGGTTCATTAGAATATACAGGAGCACCTTATTTTGCAGGAATAAGCGCACTTAAAGTAAGTCGTAATTAGTAAGTAGTAGATACAGAAACGATTAGTACCTAACAATTTTTTTTCTATGAAAAACGATTATAAATATTTATGTAAATTTTTTATTTATATGCCTTTCAGACATTTATAATTATCAGCTCAATCAGCATGATAATATTTTTTTTTCTTCTTTTTCTTGAAATAAAACAAGAAGTAATGATAATAATTGATTATCATCAATCATTGACAATCATTGATTTAAATAAAAAGATCTTATAAACAGTAATATGCATATAAATGAAATGAATGTATAATTTACACTTATTATAACATATTATACTTTTCAGGTAGGGGCTGATTTAGTTCACATATTTTGTGCATCACAAGCAGCTACTGTTATTAAATCTTATAGCCCAGAGTTAATTGTTCATCCTTTATTAGATGATGAGAATGCAGTTGAAAAAATTTCTCCTTGGTTTGAAAGATTGCATGTCATTGTTATTGGACCAGGTTTAGGCAGAGATAGCAATATTTTTTCAGTAACAGCTGAACTCATAGAAGTCATTCGTGAAAAACAAATACCTTTAGTTTTAGATGCTGATGGTTTATATCTTATTACTGAGAATTGTAATCTGATACAAGATTTTCACTCTCCCATAATATTAACTCCAAACAAGATAGAATTTGAACGTCTGTCTAATAAAATAGATATATCATCTAAACTAATTCACGAAGGTAGCAATATAACAATTTTAAAAAAGGGGGAATTTGATGAGGTGCTGAGTCCTGTAGCTAATGTTCAGTGGAATTCAAATATTGGTGGTTCTGGTAGAAGATGTGGCGGTCAAGGAGATATTTTATCAGGTTCCCTTGCTACATTTTTGCACTGGACTTTAAATGCCAAGGAAAATATTTGCATTGGAGAGCTTGATAAACAATTTATAGCATCATCAATTGCTTGTTATGCTGCATCACTACTTGTTAGGAAATGCAATGAGGAAGCTTTTAAAAGAAAAGGACGGAGTATGTTAGCCACTGATATGATTGAGTATATACATACTGTTTTCAATGAGTTTTATGAAAAATAAATAAAGGCATTGTATATTATTTGGTGTAAGGATAAAAATTATAATTACTATGTATTCTTATGTTTTATGTAATTAAAATAATCAATTTTTCTATGCGTTATTATTATTTGGAAATTTATGACCCCTTGAAATTTTAGAAAAATATTAATTTTCTAATAGGTATTATACACAATTAAAGGTTTTTAATCAAACAAGAATGATTTAATTAGTAATTCAAACCTCAGTTTTCTTAAATGCAAGAATGTATAAACATTGTTTTATAGCTTGCACAACACTATGGATACAAACATACTATTCACAATTGTGTAATAGAAGAATGAGAATGAACCATAAAACGCCAGCTTTGGAAGAATGTGTTGGTATTAAATTTTTATACATATTCATTTATTATTATTAAATAATCCTATTGTTTCATTTATGAAGATGTACGCATAACAAGAAAGGGCTGTGTTAGAAATTAGTATCAATATGCTAAAAAGCAAAAAGTGCTGGGTTCCAGCTCTGGAGATATTAAGGGCACAGTTGCCTTATGTCCTAAATACCCAATAAGACAATGAAACACGCAAATAATTCCCCAATGAGAGACTCCATCTTTGTTCGATATTATTCTATACATACCTTTGCATCTAAGATTGGATCGTCAAAAAAGCCTTCTGGAATTGGTCTATTTAGCTTTGCCTCTTCCTCTGCCTTCTTACCTTCTACAACCTCTTTGCCTTCTAAAATTAATAAAACGTTAGACAATATAAATTAGACAATTTTTATAAGCTTAACAAGTGTACAGATCACAAGTTACCTTTTATTTCATTACCTACATCTTCATTTGGTAAATTTAAAGGCTTTCTTTTAATATGCTCATCATGATGTGAATATATGATTGGAGCATCATTTTTTGTTTTTTCAATATTTGCAGGTTTATTTTCAGTGGCATTTTTTAAAATGCCTTTGATTTTTTTTTCTTGCGGTGCATCTGGTGTTGAAGTTGCAAGTCTTTTTTTGACATTTCCGTCAGTAAAGTTTTTTGTTAATTCTTTTAATTTTTTAGCTTGTTCGACATTATTTCTGTGTTGCTTACTATTAACGTGGACTTGCCAAACATTTTCTGAACGGACAATGGATGAACACAATACACAGGTCAACTGTCCAGCACCATTGTATTTTGCAAGAGGATTTTGAATTTGTACTGGTTTTTTATCCTTATTTTTTCGTTCACTCATTAGCTTACGCATTTCATCTTGGGCTCTTTTCTTTTCCACCTGCATTTTCAGTGACATACTTATGGAGTGGCGTAGTGTATAGCGTAAGGAATTAAATTTCCAATTGATACGATTATGTATATACTACGACTCAATATCTTAACCTTAGTTTGTTCAGTTTCAATCGTAGAATATTCAACAAAGCAGTTATTTAAAATTTAGGTAACTTAATAATTTGCCATTTAAGTTTATTTTCAAAATTGTGTATGACAAATGACAATTGACATTTGACAATTGTGGATTACTAGCTTTCCGCCCGCAGCTTCGCCCGTGTGAAATTCGGTTATATTGCGCGACATGGTAACCTAAGGAGTAATCCATAGTTTTTCCCAAGGTCTGGACCTAAAACTAAATCTTCTAAAAACCATGGTAGGTCCATTCCCAAGTTCAACTCCATCTTCATACCAAATTTCATCAAAATTGGTTTTACAATAACGAACTTTCATACAAACTTTCATTCCCTATTTCAACCCCTTATAACCTTTTTGCGCGATAAAAAAAGTAGCCTATGTCCTTTCTTGGGTAATAAAAAAAATCCATACTAAATTTCATGCAATTTGTTTCAGTGGTTTAGGCGTCATTAAGTAACAGACAGAGTTACTTTCGAATTTATAATAATTATATATTATATTAGTATATTAATATGAATGGCAATTGACAAATGACACAGCGCAGAAAAAAAATATACCACTCACAAGAATGAAGAAAATTGTACAGTGCGATTCTAAATAACTATTATGCAAGCAGTTGTACAAACAGTAAAGCCACCAGTCTTGTTTTTTCTAAAAAAAGGTCATCTCGGCACTGAAAAGGGCTAAAAGAAAAAACGTGTGAATACGAATAATATAGTAGCATGCACCACCATGGGCGTACCCGGGAGGGGGGGGGGGGGGGGGGGGGGGGGGGGGGGGGGGGGGCTGAATATCCTTGGAAGTTACTTTTAAAATAGTTCAAGGATCTTAAACGACTAAGGAGACTAAGTTCTCCTATATACCTACCTAATTTAAGGATCTAAATAAAGAAATACTTATTTGCAGGATAACTTGTGGGTGTTTTCCTTATATATATTGTAGGTGTCTCCGTGTGATGTGGAAGGCAAGAAAAGCGCGCGGGACCTGGCTTAAAAAATTTGATTTGCCCTACCCTAGACCAGAACCTGGGTTCGCCCATGTGCACCACTAGAACGCTATAAAGCGCAAGATTGCTGGATTAATGATTATTTGGTGCAATTCCAGCATTTTGACCCTCGCTTTGCATGGTGTAAAAACAATAAATAAAGTAAAATCGGTCTCCTTATAAATAATAGTTAAAATGCGAAATAGAGCTAGATTGCCCTTTTGGGGCTAAAGAGTTTAAAGTTGGAATGAATCACCAAACTTTCTGCCCAAAACCGTTAAACGTGAACACGTAAACTTTTTCAGATAGTGAAACGATGACTTTGAGGTAATTTTTGTGCATTGATAAAACAGTTTTTAAAATCCTGTGCAGTAGATCCTGCAAAGATTACATGTCATAAACTCACACTCTCTATATCATATAATTTAGTGTAGTAATATAATGCGAGTAGTAATGTACATCATACAATTAATAAAATATTTGTTTTGTTCAGTGCTGCTTGTAATGTGCTCTAAGTTGGAATCATTAACAGTTTGATTAAATCCCTGTAGGTAAGTAATGTATAAGCTCTATATATATATAAGCTCTATATAAGTTATCTAGTGATCACATATTAAGAACTAGTTACTACGTAAGTATCACTACTTGCGTAGTAACTATTAGGCTAAAGAAGTTCGTCTTTTGCTATGATAATTTTAGTATTATCGGAATTAAATTATTGAAAACGAACGAAAATCTTGTAGGTATTTATTTCGGTTTGTTATAACCGTAATCGATCATTAGATCATAGTACTTTATTGCACGCCTTATAAGCGGAGCGTTGAGGTAGTGCTCTTCTCTCGCTTAACGAAAATCAAGGGATTTTTTGAACTAAAAGTATCTGTAAATATTTTCTATCGCACTTGTAGAATAATATTTATACATAATTGTCAAGAAAAAACACTCTAGTTTCAACACTCATGACATTTTTAAATCTTATTTTGCTTTGTAAATAACTAAAAAAAATGTTTAAAAAAATTATTCTAAGCCTGTCCGTTTGTATGTATGTATGAAAACCGGCGTGGTCACGATAACTCGCGAAAAACTTAACTAATCGAGTTTTTTTTTAAACGCTTCGGTATCATCTAAATTTATTTCCTTTCGAAGATCACGGTCTAATTCCATGTAATTTAATTTTAATTGACAAAACAAAAATCCACTTATCGAATGTATATTTCTATCTCATCAACTATTTTTCTGTTACGTTATGTAAAAAGGCTCGTTTACAATACTTGCGTGTAGTACCTTATTTTTCCATTTCTGGGTGGACAATGGCGCGAAAAATTCAAGTCTTTTTTTTTTAATTTTTTTCTTGTAAAAATTAAAAACCGCTATGAGGCGTGCACTTTTGGATTTTCCAAACTTTCTATGATTGCAGTTATATCAAATAAAGTCTACCCACAGATTAAGAAATAGTTACTCCGTGTAGACCGAGAAATTATTTTCTATCTACGTTACTCTATAGTCTACCTTTTGGCTTTTGACTTTTTGTAAGGTGTTTTGTGTTGCTAGCTTACAATATCTGAAGATGATTTTATACTGCATTACATAAACATTTCCATATTATCATTTTCACAAATCATTCATTAATTTTGTAATTAATTAAATAATCTTTATAGCACCATTAAGTATTACATATATAGTTCTTGTTTATACAAATAATTAAAAGCAATACTTCTCTAGGAAATATTATAAAGGTTCACTGTATACAAATTTAGCAGTACTACGCATATAATTTAAATTTGTCACACAAATGAAATATTTAATATTCATTGTTGTAGATGAGGAAAATATATAAATTGAGAATTTGCTTTATAAATAACGGTTAACTATGAATTTGAATGCAATCATAGACAATATTCTATCACAGTTTGTCACTTTGATTTGATACTGGATTCGTGCTTTAGCTTTTACACTTTATTTTTCAGGATAATTAAGCATAATCATAAGAGTTTAACATTATTATAACCGTTACGGTTTTTCTTTAAATATGTTTAACAAGTGATACGTTTATACAAAAGGCAAGAAGGATGTTTTATTTTTTAGTATTCTAACGCAATCATACCTTCTGAAAAAATCGTATCTGTGGCCAGATTTCATGTGTTTACTCAATTTTTTGTGATAGTTGAGCTTCGTATTACAGTGACGATGGATATCGATGTAAGTAAAGAAAATATCCAACCTTTAAGAGGCGGCAGAAACCTATTGCAGTTGGGTACAGCCTTACAAGCTCAATCTGATGTTGATGCCCAAAAACAGCTGCAACATCAAAAAGAGTAAGTCTGTTTTTACTAAGGTTTTTAGAAAAGAGTGATTTAATTAATTGTATATCAATTAAACTAGATTAGTACACATGGTCTTCTTTGCTATATAAGCAATTTATTTTAGGATAGTAAAGAAATATTCGTAAGACAGAATTCTGGGTTTCTTTATTTCAACAGTTTTCTAGACTTATACATTTTAAATACATATTACATTTACCTTTATGATGAAATAAAGACATGTAAGCAAAAGGATGAACTTGTTCAAATCCCATGTAAATATTTAATTGTAGAGAACATGAAGCAGCCATCAGACATTACCAAGGACCCGACCCCTTAGATCCTTGGTTCAATTATATACAATGGGTAGAGCAATCTTTTCCTAAACATGGCCATGAAGGTCACATGGATAAGTTAATTAAAGATTGCTTACAATTGTTTGAAAAGGATGAAAGATATTATCAAGACAGAAGGCTTATAAAACTATGGATTAAATATGTATGTATCAATAAAATATGAGTGTTAACAAATATCTAGTGTTAATTTTAAATTATTCACAGTCTTATGTAATGTAATAATTTGATGAAATAGATACTTTTTTGCATTGAATAGAAAATAACTATTTTCTTATTTGAAATTTAATACTACTTAATAATAATTACTACTTATCTTGTACTTTAAAATTTAAGGCAGAGTTGTATAATATGATGTTATCTATAATATAATTAAGTATTTATTCAAGTTAAGTTGATATAAATTTATAACTTATTTTATTATTTATTATATAGATTGATTGCCTTTCAAACCCATTGGAGATATATCAAAGACTGCATAACACTGGGATTGGTGTTGAATGTTCTGAATTCTACAGAGCATGGGCTTGTTATTGTGAGGAGTCAGGAGATTATAAGAAAGCTAATCAAGTGTATATGATGGGACTCCAGGCTAAAGCACAGCCATTAGATGAATTGGAACAGGCACATATGTATGTTTTTATGTAGATTTGTATTTTGGGATAAGAGTTTCTTAACTGTGAGATGGTGTTTTGTTTAATTAAATATTGACCAAATGTATGATTTCTAAAGGTTATATTTGAAAGAGTAAAGTTTTCACACAAGAAATACTAATAAATATAAAAAAATATATGACTATTAACAAGCTGCACCTTCACTAAACAAATATTGTGATACCATGGTTCCAGTTGAGATGGATTAAGCTATTTTATAAATATTAAGATTTAGGTATTGTAAATGTGTAATTTATAGTTGAAATTATTTTAAAATGAAAAATATGACTACTGTCATCTTATAAATTGTGCAGTTTTGCTTATATGGCCATTTTAACAGTTGTGACCTTGTTCAAGCAAAATCGTTTTAATAACTAGGTCTTATCAAATTACTTTATTATATTTTACATAAAGTCTGCCACATCTCCATCATCTACATTCATAACTAAAAAAACAGTAATTCAATTGTAGTTTATAATAACAGAAGAAAAAAAATGTAAAAAAAAACCTAAGACATTTATAAAAACTCTTCAGCTGTACTTATTGTAAGAAAATACAAACTTGTCCTGTAGAAATGAATATTTAATTTGCAGGAATTTCCAGTTGTTTTTTGCTCAACGAATGTTACATGATGATTCTCCAACAAAAAGGAAGGCAGCGTCTGCTCTTGCAGAAACTCGTTTGGCCCTCACTTCTTTAAAGTCATTCAAGAGGCGTAACATAGCTAGTGTGCCTGTACAAAGAATAGGTGACAGTATTAAAAGTGCTACTCCAGGGGTTGTGAGACAGCAAGGACATGATGGTAGAAACCCAACTTCTAATGTCATGCTTAATGTATTTGAGGTATGTTTGTAATCTTCTTTCATGCTCTTTTTGATAAAAGAGTATTGATGATCTTTAAATATCTTCTCAAAATGTTAAAGATTTGTTCATTCTATTATGCAATCTAGCTTTACAATATTAATTGAGTATTGGTATTGTTAATATTTATCTTATTTTCATAACAATTCTTCCTATATGGTAAAAAGCTTTAACTAGTTTATCTGTAATTCCTATCTGATATTTTTGGTAAAAACATTCCTATTATAGTAAAAATCATCATAGAAGCGATAGCCTTCTGTTTCACTTACAAAACATTTTATTCTATGTTTTTTTATGGTATTAAAGTTTAATTTTGTTTATTAAACAATCATTCAATCAAGCATTACTTCTAAAGTCAAGCAAGTCAAAACACACACAATCGCAACATACAGTAATGTTATTATAATGAGTGTTCGTTGTTAGTGGACCTTGTGAGAGAATATTAAACACACAACAATACTCCCCTTCTATTATATCCTCCCACAGTATTCCCAATAATCAAGACTAATATGAAAACAGAAGATTTTATTCATTAGATGGAATGGATGAAATTAGACAATTATTAGTAAAAGGTTATTTTATGCCATAGGTTAAATTTTTATTTTTTTATTCCCTTGTCATCAGTTTAATTCATTTTTATAGGAATTGAAACTAAAGACAAAATACCAAACTAAACCATTTTTTCTAATCTATTTTCAACAACATTATAATTCATTAATCTAGGATGCACCATCAACTTCTCAAGTCACAATTCCTGTGGCAGAAGACCCAGGGCCTGCATCATTAGTTCAAGCTTGCAGCAATATTGAGAATGATAAAGAAGTGGGTATCTGGACTAACCCCAAAACAAAAATGGTGCACTCACATATTGTACCACACAAACCACTGCCATTCACACGTAAGTATAACTTGTTAATTATATAAAATACCAATAATAAAATGTATCTTGCAATTGCTTTAATAACCGTCCTTTACCTAACTTCAGTATTATAATGCTTATGATGTATTTTTCTTTTTTTTGTGAAACAACATTTATAAGATATATTATGCAATATTTTAATATTTTTTATTTTTCCCATTAACTAGCCTATGAGGATAGAGATGATGAAATTAGACTTTCAGCCAACCACCTGCCTTATTGTGTTGATGATTTAACATTCAATGTGCCTCTATGTGTACCTGATCCTGTAGATCCAACAAAAATATCCTGTTATAATAAATCTCAGGTAATTTTTTTTGGCACTTACATATACTTATTTATTGTTATATATATAAACTACTATTTGCAAGTTATAACTAGTACCTTACTTTTTTTCATTTTAGGTATATATTAACGATAAGGAGTACAGTTTAGAAGAAATAAGGTCAAAAAAATATAATTTAGAGAAAACGATAAAACCTAAAAGTGATACAAATGAGGAATTGAGACAAAAATTTAACATGAATGAAACACTGGCTCAATGTAGTGCATTAGAAACATTAGCAAATTGTGCCTTGGACAGTGAACAAGACCATATGGCACAGCTAATGCCTTTTTCTACACCTTGTTTACAAAACTTTACAAAAATCACATCAATACATTCTCCTGGGGAACCTAAGGTTTTTGTTAACTTGGATTCTAAAGAAGTCAGTGAACATGCAACTAAGAATGTTGATGAGAATCGTAAGCCACATACAGATAAAGAAAATCAATTAAATCAACATACTTCCCCTAGTTATGGGGGTGAAAATGGTACAAATTATGGTAAAAACAATTTGATGGAAGAGTTTAATAGAAGTTTGATGGGTAACCTTTTGGGAGATTCAGTTACTGTGAACACAAAAGAAGCCAGATGGGAGCTAAGAAATATATTTAATGACAATGGTAAGTAATTAATCATAGCTTTTATTGCTATAACCTACTTGCTTACATACAATCTATGAATGTATGAGTTAACTAGCTGCGCACCGCGGTTTCACCCGTGTAAGTCCGTATTCCGTAGGAATATCGGGATAAAAAGCTTTTATGTTATTCCAGTTGTCCAGCTATCTACGTACCAAATTTCATTGCAATCGGTTCAGTAGATTTTGCTTGAAAGGGCAACAAACACACACACACATCCTTACAAACTTTCGCATTTATAATATTAGTAGGATAGTAGGATATAGAGAAATAATGTTGGCAATTGAGTGTTCATTCATTTGTGCAAATGTGAGTTATTATCATATAATATATTCAGTTTTTAATTAAAAATTATTTTCAGAACCATCAATGGTGCAGCCAATGGTACAAGAACAATATGATGTGCCAAAATTTGATATACATGAAGATAGATCTATGACTATGGCATTGAATACAAAGAAGACCTATGAGCTGGCTGAAATTCAGAGTCTACCTAATGATAAAGAAAATGAGAAAAAATTTAATGCTCCTACTCAGATGCCTCAGGTATAGATTTTTTATATGCACATTCATCACAATATCAAAATATTATATTTTTGTGGTGATATTAAAAAAAATATGTATATGAATATATTTTTCAGATTAATAAAACAGCTTATTATGAAGAACCATCATGTACTCAAGTGTTTAATTTTAATATAAAGGATGCTAGTACTCCAAACATGTCTCAGTTCAAAAAACCAATGAGCTCTATTGATCAGTCAAGTAAATTTGCTACAATGCCAAAATTCAATATTGATGACAGTGTAATGGAACACCAAGAACAAAATATAAAAAGAGAAGAGACCAAGCAACCTACTGATCAACATGTTACTGTAGATAATCAAGGAGGAGGCCTTTCTGTTATTATGGAAGCAACACGCGAGTATAATAGGTGAAAAATAGTTTATAGTCTTCAGTATTTGTTTTATTTAATTTTTAAAAACATAACACATGATTTGAATTTGAACATAACAAGCGGGTTTATATTAGCATTCACATGTAACAGAACATTGAGCATTTTGCATTATTTTGTTCCCTTAATTCTATTTCATTTATATGTTAAATATGATTGCAGCAAATCTGGATCTAGCTCTTCTGGCCAATCCACAAGAACAAACTTCACTGGTTACACAACAAACTTTGATTCAATGTATAATCACAATGATCCAATGCATCAAAGTAAGAGAGCATCTATGCCAGCCCAAGCAAGACTGCCAAATGGGCAATTTGCAAGGTCTGGAAATCAAAAACGGGAAGAAAATAATGTGGGCCCTATGCCTTCTCCTGCAGTGCCTTTTCATACACATGATCATCAATATCAAAAACCAGTGCCTCAAAATTTTAATAATGGTTACAATTCACAAACTTCAATGCACTTTCAACAAAATTATAACTATCAGCAAGGGTACTCAAACAATCAGATGATAAACCAGCAACAAATGCTAGGCTTTGGAAGTCCTAATCCTAATGTGTATCATAGTCCTCAGCATCCAGGCATGCAAAGTCCCCATGAAATGAAGCCTCCAGTTCAATCAGTGCCTACTGGCTTTCAGAGTCCAACATATTCTAATCAAATGGGGTATCGAAGTCCAGGGCATGCAATGTTGAGTCCTCAACATAATTTTTCGGGTAGACAAGACTATCATTACGCCAATCAACCTGAAAGACAAAACATGTATGGAAATCAACAGCAAGCTGCAATGTTCCAAAGCCCAACTCATCAACCACAGTATCAAAACTCCCAGTATTACCAAAGACCTAGTCAGCTTCCAGCTCAAAGCCAAGCATATAGTCAACAAAACTTTCACGGTATGCAAAGTCAATATACAAATGCTAACATGTATGCTAACACAAGTCATCATACTACTAGCCCCAACTATAGTACAGTACAAAGTCCATACAGGCATCCTCCTAAACCAATTGAAGTTGATCAATCTGCATATGGCATGAATAACAATCAGTCTTTCCAAGTTTATCAAAGTCCGCAGCAATGTCCACAACAAAGTAACTTTAGAAATACATCGTCGCATACTCTACCCCAAGGATCGTATGGTGATGTACAAATGCGTCAAGATGTCAACAATACAGTTAAAGAAGAAATGGACAAAAATGCAATGGTTAAAAGTTCAACTCCCCATAAAAGCCCTACAGCTGCTCTGCGGAACATCAGACATGATCAGCCGAATACTAAAATGGGACAAAATTCGCCAGATGTTGGATTTTCGAATCAGTTCCTGAACTTTATTACCAATAGAAATGAACCGAAAGATAACGCTAATACTCCTAAATTTACCAATAGCCCAAGTATATCTCAAAAAATGCATAAAAACCTCTATGTATCAAGTCCAGAGCAAGCGCAAATTCCGCCGTCTTCGGGGCTTTCGGATTCAGATAGTAAAGATGGTATGACAGCCCAGCCTGCCACACCAATTCAATCCGCAAAAGTTACTCATATGGTAGACAAAAACAAGGATATTTCCAAGCGACAGCTAGATTTCGAACATAGAGTTGACATTCAATCCGAAGACAGTAGGGACTCAGTTAGTAAGGAAAGCCGAATCTCATCTGTATACTCTCGACAGTCAGACTTCCACTCCGATGGCTATGGCATGGATGTTGATAGTGAAAATAGCATGGAGTGTGCTGCATTTAAATCAAACCATTCCATATCCATGATAGACACAACAGATATCCCACGTCCAGCTGACATTGACTTCCCCAAAGTAATTGATCCATTCAATAAGAAAATGCTAACATCATTACTGGAGTATGTGAAATTTCCAAACAAAACACATGCCGATGGTTATAATGAAGTCAGGTCAATTCCTAAACTTCAACTAGCAACAGTGATGACTGTAGGTGGATCTAAGTTTTCTGTTGAAAAGCAGTTAGGTAAAGGAAATTATGGAGCAGTATTTTTGTGCTTAGACCTTCATAGTAATAAATCAGTTGCTGTTAAATATCAAAAACCAAGTCGGCCTTGGGAGTTTTATATTTGTCAAGAAATAAAAGCTAGAATTAAGGATCCCTTTATGGTAAATATTATTAAGTATATATTCAAAGATTGTATTGAATTTTTATTGTGTTATTTTCATATTACAACTTATTTAACAGCTTCCAGGTTATATGGACATAACAACAGCATTTCTTGGAGACAATGCTAGCTTGTTTGTATCAGAATATTCTAAATATGGATCTTTGTTAGATGTCGCGAATAAAGTGCGTGTAGCTACCTCAAAATGTATTAACGAGTTTATTGTTATATTATTGACGTCAGAGATGTTGTCCATAGTCCATTATCTTCACAAGGCGCAGATCATACATGCTGATATCAAACCTGACAACTTTTTGTTGATGAAAATGTAAGTATTTTTAATTTATTACAGTTATAAGCTATTACACTTTATGTAGAATTTTTTATTATTTTTTTATCAAATAATTACAGACCAACACAAGAATGGAGAACTCCCTCACTTCAGCTAATAGACTTAGGTTGTGCAATAGACATGTCATTGTTTCCAGAGGGAACAACATTTAGAGAGGTAATAATAATTTGTTTAGTTTTGTTGTTTATATATAAAAGGAAAATCTTTGAAATTTTGAATTGAATTAATTAACTTGTATGTTATCATGTATTTTAGTTAATTGCAACAGAAGGCTTTACTTGTACTGAGATGAGAGAAGGAAAACCATGGACATATCAAACAGATTTGTATTGTTTGGCTGGCACCATTCATGTTATTCTAATGGGAAGCTACATGAAGGTAGCTAATCGTTTAGGTCAATGGAACATTGACAAGAAACTTCCCAGGTAATATAATTAGACTATTGTAACCTGACAAATCATTTCCTATTGTTATCAACAGAAATGTTACCATATACAATGTCATATTAGTTTGGTAGAAAAATAAAAGTATCACCAAGGGCTGAAAATACATCCTTTTATAATAAATCATATTTCTCTACATTATGATCAAACATAAAATGAAAACAATAGTATAACTATTAATTGTGTCATCATCATATTTTTCTTACAAAAGTTGAGTTAAGATGACCCAAATTATTCAGTGCATAGAATAGAAAGAGCTTAAATTTATAATTTTTTATTTTGTAGTTATGAATATGTTGTTAACTTTTGCCTAAAAGCTATTTTTGGTAGTTCGCAAATGTATCAACAAATGCAAGAATGCACATGTCTTTTGTCTTTTTTATTTTCAAAATGCATATTACAATAATATTAATTAAACGGTAAACATTTTAAGCTGATGATTTCATTTAATCTGTTATAAAGTCTTTGCACAACTGAAGAAAAAACGAATTAATTTATATCCTGATCAAATGCTGGTTACAAAACCAAAACAAGAATAATATAAGGGCCTGCTACTGAATGATATTAAAATTTTCATTATATTGGTTGCTTTGTATTTAGCTGTGTTATACAGTGTGTGTATTCATATTGAAGTGTTGAACAAAGATTGGTTTGATGTGTGATTTGATGGTGACATTATTCAAGTATGTTTTTTTATAGGTACATGAAGGTGAGTTTATGGGATAAGATATTTACAACTCTGCTCAATGTGCCTGATTGCAACAATCTACCTGACCTAATGGATCTCAAAGCAGATGTAGATAATGTTTTGAATGAAATGGACAGTCTCGGTTCTCAACTCCGTAATTTTGCTAATGTGCTTAAATGTAGGTAAATAAAAGTTAATTAAAGAAAATTGTATTTATTGCATTTAGAAATTATAATGATTGTAAATCTGTATTATTAAATATACAAGTTATATTTGATGAATTTCATGGAGAAAAATTAAAGGCCTTCTAGATCTTGTGTTACTGGCAATAATATCAGAATCTAACAGTTTTAACATATTTTAATTGTTGTGTTTAGTTAAAATTGTGATAATGTATTTTTAGTTTTTCTTTGTTAGTATATTATGAATACTTGGCTTAGCTCTTCTTGTTAGGTGAATGTTGAGACATTACTTAGATTTCGTTTATTTTTGTAAAACATTGTGCACTTCATATCTTGGTTGGATTGTAATGACAAATAAACAAACACATGTTTAAAAATTGTTTTATTTATTTTTGACAACAGAAAAACCCTTTTAAAAATACACACGTATAAAAACAATAAATAAATATTATAAGTCATTTTCTTAATGGAGTAAGAATTTGTTATGCTAGATGATGGTACTTTATCACCATCATAATCGTGTTATATATTAAATCTTTATCTCAAGCACATGTACAATACAGTATTAAGGTAATAAGCATAATGAAATGAGATTTTTTGTCTTTTTTGTTTGTGTGTCTAGTTGCATCTGAGGACATTATGATTTACTGTTTGAACAAGAGCACAATTGTTATAAATTGATGGATGACAACATTTGAGTGTTTTATTATATTTTATGGTATTGAGTGGAAAAAAGAACCATTAAAATTACTTTGTTACAAGAGACTGGGTTCTATTATCTTTGTAATTAAAATCATGACAGTTTTTCAATTCTATTCTTTTTTCTTTCTTGATATTCCTGTACATTGTCAAACTTTCTCTTAAAAAGAACTTTTATATATTCAAAATCACTTTTGATAACTGTTGTTGTTTCCTTTTCATCAAACATTGAAATTGTTTTTAACATAGTAATGCTTACTTTGTCATTTTCATAAAGAACTTCAAATTCAGCTAAACTGTTTGATCTACTGTCAAAAACGAAAAGGGTCATGTTATAAAACTGTATGCAGGCAGGAAAATAATTTAGTACAATTTTATCAACTAATTTATAATTCACTTTACATTCTGCTGTTTCCAAACTATAAATTAGTATACTATTTAAAGAATGAACTGTAACAGCTATTAAACTCGTTGATCCATTTAACTTAGTTGCTGATAAATGCACAATTGGAAGGCTATCTACTTCTATGCCATTTTCATCCATTATCTTCTTAAATTCCATTTGCAGTGTTTGGTCACTAATATCAAGTTTTGTTTCAATAGTACATGAGAGATGGCCTTTTATGAAATCCCAACATTTTACGCTCCCATCTCCCGAAGCACTTATTAAATATTTATCATCATGTGGTAAGAATTCAATGTGATTAACAAATTCTTTATGGCCCAGGCAATATGTCTGTATATTATATGTGTTTGGGTAGCTAGAAACTCGAATTTTTTCATCTCTGTCTGATGATATCAGATAGTTACCATCTTTGCTTTGTAAAACATTGAGGAGAAGACTCAGATGACCCAACAGTTTCGTTCCACCTTCATCACTAAGTAAATCATAAAATAACACATCTCCAGTTTTATCTGCTACAAATATGTGAGTATTTGCTACACCGAATCTTATTTTGCTTGCACTTCTAGGCAAAATAAACGACTTACTCAATTGAAGGCCAGTTAGTTCATATACAATCAGGTTCTTCGCCGAAGTTAGTATTGCTAAATATTTAGAATCATTAGAAATAGCGATATCACACACATATTCATCAGCACCAATCGAGTCTTGTAAATTAATTATATTATGTTTAGCGTTAATACAACAGTCAATGACACTTCCCTTAGATACAATAATTGTGTTATTTATTACTGCTATGCAATGCATGGTGTAGTAGTTTTAATGCATTTATTTATTTTATTTATTTACGTGTTAGATTAACACCAAAGATTACAATATATCATACATAACCTAAACCCTAAACTTATTATTATTTGTATAATTTTTTTTTTAAGAATTAACGGCCTGGCTACGAGACCTTTAAGCCAATTATTATTTGTAAACAGTGTTACCAACTCTCAGAAATATTTACCCCTAACTCTAAGTCAAAACCCCCTAAAACTGCGTCAATTATTTGAAAATCCCCCTAAAAAATAATATTCAATCAAAATAATATAATAAGTAATATTCTTTTACCCCTTACCTTTTAATTTCATTTACCCACAGAGTAGGTAAATATTGCAGAGTAGGAAAATATAATTACACTAGATGTCACCCAGTCCTAAGTCATTCGCTAGGTGAAAAAAATAAATTTAATTGATTATTGCATTGGATAGTTCTGTTATATTCAGAATATTATATATTCAGAAAAACCCTAAAAATACCCCTAAACATATAAAACCCTTAAAAAAATACCTATCCACTAATTTACCCCTTAAATTTGGGGGGAAAACCCCTAAGTTGGGAACACTGTTTGTAAATTCAAAATTGTCATTTTGACTTTTGACAATTGACACATGAATAGAATTAAGCTTCGTTCAAGCAGGCGTATAATCGCACAAACTATATCGACATATAAACGGGCTAATCCTACTAGTCCTTCCTACTTATATTATAAATAAGAAAGTTTGTAAGGATATGTGTGTGTTTGTTGCTCTTTCACGCAAAAACTACTAAACCTATTGCAATGAAATTTGGTACGTAGACAGTTGGAAAACTGGAATAACATACAGGCAAACATTTTATCTCGATATTCCTAAGGGATACGGACTTACGCGGGTGATTTTTCGAAACGACGTTGAATATTGGATAATTGTTATAATTTTTATTGTTCGTGATGTAAGAATGAAAGTGTGAAGCTCTCCAAATTTATACATTGAGTACTCAAATCAAGTACCAATTTATTATAATCTACTTAAATATTGAGATCCTTCTTATATAAATGCTAACACCATTAAATTCCCAGTTTTGATATCAGAAAAATGTTTTCCAATAAAAAAGCGAAAAGAAAAAAAAAGAAAAATGACGCGTGGAAATCGGTATGGGAAGAGCTAATTCACTTCAGATTGAATGAATCTGTATGAAATATCTTCTTCTTCTTCTTCTTCTCTTTGTTAATGGCTTCTCCCAACGGAGATATGAAATATCGTATAGTGTAGCTATCTGTTTGAGAACTTTTACCCTAAAGCAATAAATTCCAATGAAATCTATTTAAATATGTATTTAAGTCTTATATATATATATATATATCTTTAATATATAAAATTATCGTGTCACAGTTTTCGTTGCCATACTCCTCCGAAACGGCTTGACCGATTCCTCTGAAATTTGGTAAGCATATTGGGTAGGTCTGAGAATCGGCCAACATCTATTTTTTATCCCGATATTCCTACGGGATACGGACTTACGCGGGTGAAACCGCGGGGCGCAGCTAGTATATTAGAAGTAACTATTCATATATATATATATATATATATACATATATATATATATATATATATATATATATATATATATATGAATAGTTACTTCTAATTGTTAGAGATTTTTTTATTTATCACAGGTTTATTAAAAAAAGGTACCTGCTTCATGCGTTATTTATCTTGTCAGCAAATAACTTTCATTTGTCATTTTTGACATATTATTATTTGTCAAGCTCGACTGTTCACACAACGATTGACAACTATATTCCACGAAATAATTTTCAAATTACTAAAGTTATTTTAAATTAAAGTTTATTTCATATATTCCGTCAAAAAATTTATTTTCCCTACCAAGTCAAAAATGGCGTCTATGATTACTTCCTGGAGCCCTGATAAGAAACATACTGACGTGGAAAGGTTCTATCCAGTTTTAAGAAGTCATGCCTTGAGTATACCTAATGTTCTTCGCTTATTTCATGATTTTATTTCAGATGGATTTGTATATACCCTGCTTATATTAATAGTAAAAAAACTCTAGCCGAAGGACGACGGCTTCCAAAATCTGCATGCGTCGAAAACCCAACATACCAAGAAATGAGAGATGTTTTGTTACCAACGGGGTTACATATTGGGGTAGAAAACAAATTGTATCCTCGTGAGCGTAGCAAGGTAAGTTATTGTACTGGAAGTAAGACTGCAAACAGGACTACATTTATCATTGTTTTATTATACATAATGTTTAACTAGCTTCTGCTAGTATAGATATCCAAATACATGTTTTTGTGTATTTGCATGACTTAACACTGAAATATATATTATTGTGGGAGTCGAGCACGCTTCGACACGAATTGGGCCAGCTCGCACCGGGGAAGTACCACACCCCCACAGAAAACCGGCGTGAAATAGTGGCATGCCACTGTGTTTCGTACAGCGAGTGGGGGAGCCGGAGGCCCATTTCCTTTTCCTCACCCGAACCAGTCCATTCCTTCTTTCCAGTCGTTAATCCATTCCTTTTCCCTTACCCCAAAAAAGCGGGCAGCGCATACGCAGAGGATCTACCTTTGCGAATGTTCATGGGCGGTGGTGATCGCTTACCATCAGGCGAACCAGCTCAGTTGCCTGCTATGACATAAAAAAAAAAAAAATCTTATATATAAAATTCTCGTGTCACAGTTTTCGTTGCCATACTCCTCCGAAACGGCTTGACCGATTCCTCTGAAATTTGGTAAGCATATTGGGTAGGTCTGAGAATCGGCCAACATCTATTTTTTATCCCGATATTCCTACGGGATACGGACTTACGCGGGTGAAACCGCGGGGCGCAGCTAGTCTAATATATAAAATTCTCGTGTCACAGTTTTCGTTGCCATACTCCTCCGAAACCATTTGACCGATTTTGATGAAATTTTTTGTTCTTATCCGGTATCTATGAGAATCGGCCAACATCTATTTTTCATACCCCTAAATGATAAGAGTAAGGCAGAACAGCGTTTGCCGGGTGCAGCTAGTATATATATATATATATTACCAAATTTTATGTCAATTGCTATGTTAACTTATATCTTATACTACTTAGTAATTTTATTTAATATTTTCAAATAAAAACATTTGAATTATCTAAATATGATTAAAAGATGTGATCGTGAATAAGGGAGAACTGAAGAATGTCTTCTTGCACTGTGTGCATTCAATATTAAACATTAGGTATTTATAAAAAAGTCATATTTGGAATTACACAATAATTAAATTTACTTTTTGAAGTTTAAATTTTTGTAATATTTTCTTTGTTGATTTCCAATACATGACTTATACAGTGACATTAATTCCAAAATTCATGACTATGTGCATCATCTAGTATGCATATGTAGTATAACACCAGAATCTAGATACTCTCACTTGGTCTTCCACAGTTGAACCTTTGCAATGTCTTTTGTGAGGGTTATAATTTTCTAAGCATGAAAGGCTTTATAATATCATATAAGTATTTTTAAAGTTGATCGAAAAAATTAAATATATCCTTTGTTATAGTAGTTTAAACTATGAAGTAACTAATTAATCTCTTTCCAAAACATGTTACTTATTTTACAGGAAATGTTATATAGAGGAAGGCTTAGAGTGGAAATAAAGAATGATGATGGTACACCTATCAAGTCAGAATTTACCACAAGGGAGGATGTAATGAAATACCTAGCTGATTCAATACCTAAGTTAAAAACTCGCCAGAACAGGTACAATATTATAAATCCTTCCAAAGCTTTTTATAAAATAATGCTTGGGTTTGGATATTTGCTTTTAACATGAAATAATAAAGTAACTGCATGTCATTTCAAAGTTTGGAGAAATACTGAATTCCTTTTGTTGTGATTTTTTTGTGAATATAAATGGTAGTGTTCATGTTAGATTCAGAATATTTTCCGCAACACAAATTAAACATTTTAATGTGGCTAATTAGGTGTGTTGTTGTTGTCTTTACAACATAAAAAAATATTTGCTTTCTTTTTTTATTAAAATGTTATTGAAGTAGTTGTCAATGAAGTATAGAATTTACAACCTTTTATTTATAATTTTTATTATAATACCTCTGATTTCAAGGAAAAATTAAACTATTTTACATGCAGATAATAGAAGTTAAATGAGATTTAGTTCTCTTTGTTTTGACTTTTATATCTCGTATTTTTATGATTAGGTTTTTCAAAGAAAAGACGGCACACAATCAATCTTAACGTCATTATTTTTAGGCCTGCTGAACAGCAACCTCAGACAGCGCAGCAAACTGCTAACAAAAGTAAAGGAAAGAAAGGACGTCGTTAGTTTTTTTTATTTATTATATAATTCTTATTAAAAATAAAAATTATTTACAAATTATATTGTATCATTTTAAACGACACTAAATTACGTACGTATTTCTATTGCCTTTTCAGACATTTTATTTTCACCGTTGACATCGCGAGCGACACTATATCCATCAAATATCATGACGACTTTATTTGGGCTTTCTAAGCGTGGTGGGAGTTGTGTTACTGCTTCATTTGTTCCACGATGTTTTTTATTTTCTGTGGAATTTGTGCTATTTCGGCTAGAGACTCGCTTAGCACTGGTGATATACCGCTCGATTGCGGCATAATCTTTTTCTTTTGTCTGTAAAATTTCTCTTTTGTTTTCGGGTTCAATTCCTTGTATTCTTGAAACATATTCTGGTAAAAGTTCTGTGCCTTCCGCTTCGATTCCTCGATTTGGGAGTTGATTTTGCTCTTTGTGCTCAAGAAGGTTTCCTTCAATACTTGAGACGGATTTGTCAAGGAGTTCAGCGGTTTGGTTTCCTTTTCCAAATGAATTTTGGGTATATGGCCCCTTTGCTCGTGAACCTCCTCTGGATTCAAGGCTTGAACAGTTTCCTGAATCACGGACGGTATTCTTTTCACTATTTTCTGCAAGGGATTTAATGAGTGTGCTTCTGGTATTGTGTTCATTATTTCTATTATCCCTGGTGATAGTTCGTTTATTGTGTCTGATATCTGTGGAGCCACTTCTCTCATCGAACCCATTAACGTTTCTCCTAAAGCTAAAGGTATTTCTTGTAGGTAATATGGATATGTTCTTATTCCGTCTGAGATGGCGGTTGTAATTAACGGTAGCACGATGGGTCTTCGGGGTGGTAAGCGGGGTAGAGGCGATAGTCCCAGTCTCGACCTCATTGGAGACAAACGTGGGAATAATTGTCTCTTCATACGAGCTGGATAAGTGCGATTCAGTTGTCGATCTATAGGCGCAATTGCAAACAATGTCGTTTGTGTCGTGTGTTTTTGGATTTCTTTTAAATTTATTTCTTGGCACGATGACTTCATCTGAGTCTGTTCTGAGGAAGTTGTCAAGAATAACACTAAGACTCCTAAATAACGGCACGTAATTTTGATTGAATTCCTCATGTTTATCTAATTCCCGTTTAGTTTGTTTAATTTGTTTTGTTGGAAATCGATTTTGTGTTCTTTTCAGTAGTTTGGGTATAATTGGAGGTTTTATAAGAAAAGTCTTCCTATACTTTGAAGGAGATGTTCTTGTTGGTTGAAATATTGATGTATCTGAAAAAAAAACTTATTTTATAGTTATAACAACGATATCTTCTTATATATAAAAATCAATTGCTGTTCCTTAGTCTCGAATACTCGAGAATGGCTGCTCTGATTTTAATAATCATGGTGCATTCTGAATAGCCCAGAAAAAGGATTAAGGTAAGAACAATACGGAGACGGGCGAGGCCGTGGGCGGAAAGCCAGTGATATATAAAAGCAATAACTAAAACTAATTTAACGTTACCTAATAAAAATATTAATTTGAAAAGGGATCAGGTATTCACGTATTTTAGATATTAATTTTTGTATTTTTATGTCATGTTTTCATAACTTGATTCAATGCCAGTTATGTGTTGGTCCTGATGCATTTTTGTCCTATTCGATGAATTCTTAAAACTATGAGTATCTACACCCCTAACTGACCACCCGTCCACTTCTGTAAATGTGAAATAAACTGTTTTGTGTCTTTTCCACGCCTCCATAGCCATCGGATCCACGCCTCAAGCGCCCACCGGTTTGAATTAATTTTTGATAAGAAACTTGGATAAGAAGATATTATGCTATTTTTTGCGGAAAATCTGAAAGGGGTTAAATGTGGGAAGAAAATTTGTATGTAAAAATGTGCGCAGAAGGCTAGTAGGTATAAGAACCTGGTACTCGAGGTAATTTTATTGAATTTTGATTTCTCGCTTCGGCTGCAATAGCTTCGTTCAAAGAGAAAGTTTTTGCGATGGAGCCTGTAAAAATAAATAGTTTAATTAGCTATTTACCTACAACGAATGAAAGAATAAGTGGTTCATGTCTCAAGAACTTTCAATTGAAATATAAAAGCCGGCGACAAAGGTTAATGCAGGTGAGTTGTGAAGAACCACGTAGGTTTTACCTTTAAATTTCGGTATCGATGGCGTTGCGGTAGTCACTAATTCCACTACCTACCAATCACAAGACCAGCGTCTTTCAAAATTGCCTCTGTTCTGTTCTGTATAGTAATACAATATTTTTGTACATACAAAAAAAAAAACTTTGGTTTGATAAAGCCAAGCAAATATAATAATTAAAACCCCAAAAATCATACATTTTACACTCATGTATAGATTCTTTAAATAGTCAAATTAATTTTATTTCACTATTTTTTGTACAGCAAGCGAAAAAAATAAGGTAGGTTTGGTTCCTTCCAACTTAAAAATTTTGTTCTAATCAAATAGAATGTAAAAAAAAACAGAGCGCGAATCCTATTTAATTATAACCAAGAGTCATATGCAAATAATATTATAAGGCAGGGAATTAAATTATACGTTACTGTTGTTAATTAACGGTACATTAAGTTGGTATAATAAAAGGCTGAAATAAAGCATAACAAGAGGCATAATCCGAGAGCTAAGGAATAAAAGAGTTTGTTTTCACTTGTTTAACGTACATATAAGCACCTTACAGTTCTTTCCTTTTATGATTTATTTACCTAATGGAAACAATAACTACTAAAGTATGTTCAATAATTGATGTTGCATGGGAAACTTGATATGTAGATAGACAAAATAACGATGACTTTTTGAAAAGTTCAGAGGATATGATATAATATTTGAATTAAGCCAACCGTATATTATCTGCAATATATTAATATGTAAATAATAAAAAAGTACACTTACATGGAAATATTATAAAACAATTAAAAATAACGTAGCAATAATATACACGGATTTCCATCTTCAAACATCTTTACAACACTAAACACATGAGGTACACACGTTATCTACGTGACTTTTTAAGCAGAATTAACACTTTCATTTATTGATATTTAATAAATAACCTTCAAAGAATTCGCAAGAGTTGCACTTTTTTGCATGTATCCATGATTTTAGTGTTCATAGGATTAGATTAAAACGTGCGTATTTTATATGAAATAATATTATATGACAGTAAATAATTGAAATTTTGGAATGTTTTTTTCCGTAAATAAATTTTATTTTATCTCTGTAAATATATTGGTATTATAGCTATGTTTAAAGGAGATTACATGAGCTAAAAGCGCGTTTTATAATGCTTTTTACTCCAGAAAAAAAAGTAGAAAACATGTATCATACAGAGTGTTGAATGAGAGTTGATAGTATGTTGCTACATTTTTGGGAGGATTCATTACCTTTTATGTAACAATAAGATATAATTAAAAACCAATAGATAGGCGATTAAATAATTGTTGTTGTCTCCGTTATCCTTTATTTACTAGCTTTGAATTGCAACTTGATTTATATAAAAGTGGATGAGAAATTTTTAAGGAGTACATGTATAGGTACACATGTTTCTGTTTAGATTTCCTGGTTACCTATATTATATTGAGTTGATAATTGGGTATATTATTATTTTCTTAGTAAATTGGAGTAAAAATGGATAACAACAGACTCAATCAACTAATATAATTTCCAGACTATTGTTATACGCTTACTAGTAAGTTACAAAATTTCGTAGAGAAATATAGTCCGATTTTCACAAAACAGAAGAATAGGCAAAAGTCGATATGAATGGGTCCAAGAGCGACAAATAAAATTCTTGGCTATATACCAACTGGCAGTCGATCCTAAAACACTCGTTTCCAAACGTTGCTTATCTGTAGACTTTACTAAAACTTAATCGAACATCCAGTTTTTAATGATATTTCAGTCTAAATTTATCTCCTTACTAATTCTATATTTATGAATGAAAAAATGGGATTTTTTAAGTTGCCAAGGCAATAAATAATCACATAAACTTATTTGATGGTACCTTAACATCAAATGTTTCGATAAATAATAAAATAGGGCAGTAAAACAAAGAAGTTGTAGGGCTGGTTTGGTCCGTCGTTAAAATATTACGATCGTCCAATATCGTGGGATGAAATCTTTAATCGGAGATATGAGTTTAACGTGAAACTTAGTGGCGAGGCTGTGTGGGAACGACAAACAGATAAGGAAATCCAAGTTACGAGTGAGACGTATGTAGGTACTATATTTCAAATGGTTTAGAGTAATTGAATAATTATAATAATGTATTTAAAATAATGGGTGTAAATTATACGGTTGTTGTTTCATACCAAGAGGTGTTTATGACAAAGATGCGGGGTGTGCTATCATTTGATACTATAAAATTGCATAAATGCTATTTGTTTTTTAAGTAACAACAATCATGATTGTATTGGTATAAGCTTTTCGTAACGAAACCGCGAAAGTTTTAAAGATCACGTCGTTTTATGTAGTTTTTTGTCAATAGGTATAATATTCCTCTAGCTGAGGCTAGAATTACATGTATTTTGTACTTAAATTGTAAAGACCTTCCTCAATATTTCATAACTGTGGATATATTATATTTTCTATATTAGATACTTCTATAGGTAATGTCTATATATCACATAACGAAGTACATATTTAAATATTAAACAATTCAGCAAAAGCTTACAATGTTTAAGAGTAAGGTTTTCCGAAGAGTGTTTACCCTTAACACCCCAGAGATTATAGTTTCCAGCAGATAAAGCGCCTGTTTTATTTGTACCCGAATCCGAAACCCTAGCCGTGCCTCGGTCGAATACAAGTGGATGGTCGCTTCCCAAATTTACAGCCACCTACAGACGAGAGTTAGTATGCCTGTCGTCACGCCTCGTATACTACCGATTTATTAACATGACTTCAATTTTATTTATAAAAACGTAACAGTTTCTTTAAAACTCATAAAATAAAACATTTCCTACTGTGAGATCAGTGGTGGTTCAGTGACTCGGATTTAAAGCGAAAAGTCGAGGTTCGAGACCGGACAGAAGGATCTTTGCACGCTCAAGAAACAAAAAATAGATTTTTCAATCTATGTGCACATTATGCAAATCACGCAGAATCACGAAATTGACGGCATGTGACATCCGAAAACTCGCACTTGGCCACCGTTGTGGATTATGGTGGCAACCTTCATAGGCCCATGTGCCTGCAGTAGGAACAAATATAGACTGATGATGACTATGATCATTACGAAACATCATAATAAAGCGTAAAAAGTAAATATGCCATAACGTTAATCAGTTCTTTGCTCATAGGTAGGTACATGAAATGAAACACTCATTTGATTTTATTCACATTCAATATACAATATTTAGTATATTCCTTGTCACTTTACAACAACTAAACAATGAAATCGTAACGAAGAAGGTTGCCTAGCTTCACGATCGTCTTCGCAATTAATGTCTCACAGTGCTACCTTAGCAAGGTAATTCGAGGAGCGAGAATCGAGATAAAGCACTCCTTCAATTGGGTTGTTGAAGTTTATTTTGTTTTTACTGTCGTATTTCGCAACGGGAATATAACCAGGAAGTTTTAAGATGTTGCGTTTTGACTACATAATATTTTTGTAACAACTATCTCTTAAATAGGTGAGTATATATATAAGCTCTACCATTATGTTTTAAGACGCAAGCGATAAACTGATTTTCTAGCAGAATATTATTATTCCCTTCTAATAGAATGATGCTTCTTAAGGATCGTTTGGGAAACTGATGACACTATTTGGTTTTGCCATAAAAAGTTATGATATCCTTCTAGCGATATGAAAATATTACGTACAAATAATCTTGCTTGGCAGCGTTGGTATTCATATAACGAAAATTATTCAAGCCTGATTGATGTTTGGTATTTAATAATTTATTATAATTACTATTGAAAGTTAATGTAGTGAATAAAATAATAATTACATGATCATTTTCGTATCGAACGGATTTTCTTACGGATAATTAAATTTGATTTCCGCTGATTTGATCCTACATAATTGCTAAAAGCTGAAGCATACGTGCCACTTTATGAAAACGTCAAAAGTAATAAAGCCTTTTTTAATATCTGTAAACATGCATGGAGTCATTGCAGATATCGCTAGTTTCCGTTCTAACCCGAATCTCCTTCGGGTTGATACTTTCAGTTAGCAGTGAAGTAGTAGTAAATTATAAATAAAGAGTTAGAAGATAATAATATAATTCTATCTTCTATTCTATTCTATCTCTAGTCTCTAGGTATATATTAATTATTTTATATATAAAAATGAATTCCTTATTTCTCTTAGTCTCCGCATCACGCGTGAAGAGCTAATTCGATTTCGCTCATTCTTTTCTGTTGTTATTGTCAGGATAAGGTTATATTGTAAAGGTTAGTAGGTTGTTATTTTGAGTGTGGGAGTCAAACAGGCCTCGGCACGAATTAGGCTAGCTCACATCGGAGAAGATATATTACAGCAGCAGCATATTTCTGAAATAAATGAAATAGTGAAATAGTAGCATGCTGCTGTGTTTTGTTAGAGGGCTGGGAGAGCTGGAGGTCCTTATCCCTTTCTTCATCCTTCCCAACGTCCAAAATTCCTTTATTATCGTCGTCCCCTTCCTTATGCTTTACCATTTGAAACGGGCAACGCATTTGCAGCCGTCCTACATCTGTAAAACACAATAAATTCACCAAAGCTAAAAAATGAGAAACTTTACGGCTATTTAACTTCAAGCATGTGACAGGTTCCATGAAGGTCCTGCTTTCAACTAGTTGGAAATATGAATGAGTAAATTATATGAATGACTACTAATTTTGTATATTTTTTTATTATAATCGTTTGTTTGCCTGTATACAACTATGTCAGGAACAACAGGTTCGTAATTCCTGAATTTATCGCGCCAACATTTTTTGAAATTTAGTATGTCCAGTAAGATCGATTGAAAAAAAATATTTCTCCATTGGATTTTTATTATGTAAGTGATGCCTTGAAGCTACATAAAAATATATCTCACAAGTAAAAAATCATTGCTAGCGATAGATCTCTAAATTTATTAATATTAACTTTAGAGTTTTTAAAGAAGTCAAATTATTTGATTCAATAAATTGCTACTATATTCTCAAAAAATGAGTCAATCAATTTATATACCATTTTTTATAAATATTGTAATCCGAAAAAAAACCTTTAGTTTCTAAACGTACTCTTACTTGTATAGTAAAACATAAAAAAGCACATTAATAGTTTTCCAATTTAACTAACTCTTCCATACGAGACAGCATATATAAGCAACAAAAGTGAGCATAAAAACAAGACGAAAAATATCCTCGGTGGAATTCTCACTTTATCGCCACTCTCTACTTAGCCTCGGCGAGTTCAGTAGCTACACCGACAAATGTAGTTGGCAATTTTATTTGCACGCAAATCCAATCGGTCGTAACGCGGGCCTTGATGGAGCCAACGTAACGAACTGATCGTACCGACTTATGAGTTTCATTTCCTTCGTCCGTATACATTTTCAACACTTCACCCCTACCAGTTACCACACACGATACTTTTTTCAGCTTTATCAGTGATTTATATTCGTTTACGATTCGGATGCAAACTGGATTTTCAGATTAAACGGAGCTTATTTTGTGAATATATATTTAATAAAGTTAGAGAACTACTGATACATGGAATATAAAATTTGACGGTAATATTGAGCTTAATGTGTTATGATGTATCTATATTAATGGCATAACATAATGTTTTTAAAAATAAACAGCGAAACTGATTTTGTTGAAATTTAGAATGGCTTATGGTCGGTTTTTTAAGGTGGGTTTTATTAATCATCCATTTGATTATCCGTCCGTTTGTTATGATTCAGCACATTTGAACATCGGTTATACCCCAATGTCCGAATGATTCTGATTATTGATAGTGCGCGTATACAACAATGGTTTTGCTATATTAAGGGTTTCTGAACTAAGAACTCGGCACATAGGTGCTTAATATTACATGTGCGAGGCGCACTGGAATGCGAGCGGAACAATTTGCCAATAATCCTACCCCGAGGCAATAGCTGAGGTGGCGGCCAACAGAAATGGTTGATATTACCCATGAATGATTTCTACGGCCCAAGAAGCGTTTTAGGTATGAAGAAAATACTTTTGTATTTTTCATCTTGCTAGTCTCTTCGTATAATGGAATTTTATATTATACGAAATAGTAAGCAATGCTTTGGTTTTTCGAATGTACTTATTAATGGATTGTTATTGCATTCGGATTTATAGTGCGTATTTAGCATAAGGTATTGAATCAAAATAAATTTCTATTTATAGTACGTCTCACACAATAAAAATAATTAATTAGCCGTCTATCCTTTTTAATTGAGAGAACGTATTGCTTTTTATTTATATTCAGTTGGCAAAAATCAGTTGATAGTTTTGATTTTATTAGATAGTATTATCAAAAGTGTCAATCTATATTCACAAGCATTTAGTTTTAAATGTAACTTTTTGAGTTTTCTATACCAAAATCACAACAATTTATACTGAATCTCTATAAAGTCGCGCTTGCATATTGAAAAAATTGAAGTTTTATTCAGTGTTCATGAATTTTGTAAAATGACAAACTACCAGTGAACGTAAAAGCTATAATAAATTAAATGAAAAAGCACGGCGGTGGAATGAGAAGGAAGTGGACAATAT
>NW_024045132.1:276256-280446 GCF_012273895.1 Zerene cesonia | reverse complement strand
ATTCATTTCAGAAAATAAAAAGTCTGGAACTGTGAACGATAAAACTATAGCAGATTTTAGTTAGTAGTACTACTTATTAAATTTAATAAGTAATAGATTGTCTTGTCATCAAAGTTTCTTTACCTGAATCAGTGTTCAAATAAAGTTATAGACAGTAACGTCGTTAACACAATTTTTTTGACAATATTTAAGATTATAGCTAAAATTCCCTTAAATCTAAAAGGTAGATCAAGATTGTGACCTGAACCTTAACGTGAAATTATACGAAACATTATACACGCGAAAAATATAACGAAACTAAAATTATCTCATTGTATAAATTTCAAGTTACATAATAAATTAAACAATGCAGAAAAACACAATCAAATAGTTCTAAAAAAATGTCATAATATTGACGTGAACATTATAATTTTCTGCTTGCCTAAAAGGTGGTATGCAAATATAATTGCAGGGCAGTGCAGCGGACGGGCGCGCATTAGCAGCGCTTTGTGCGCGAATGACTCGCTCCATTTCACACTACTCTGTAAATTTGCCAGCGAATACACGCCAGCTTGGCTAGGCTGCTACGATAGCCGGATTTTGGTCTACTTGCCCACTCTCCGATTCATCAGCCTAATGATCGGCTTTTAACAACGCTGCATTTAATTGCTAATCCCAAAGGCTTATATTCAACGCTGAATTCGTTATGCTAAATCATGTACGTTTCCCAATATAGTGTTTAGAGATTTATAATGATGAGTGATTCCTTAGCAAATAGCTTCTAGATAATAGCTCTCACTATTCTGCGTACCTACTTAATAATACGTTTTATTAAAGGTATTATTTTTGCAAAAGGTAAAATCATTTAGAAATTAAAAACTTTTTAACGAATTTTAAACGCGATTTATGCATTATATTATATATTAACCCGACGTTTCGAACACTTTACAGCGAGCGTGGTCACGGGGACACTGAGATGTTATATGTCTTGAAGGACATACAAAAACTGTTGCTTGTGAACTACCTCCACCTATTTCTCCGTAGTTGGTATGTGGAGTATTTTTCTAGATGTTGGCAGTATTGGCTGATAGTGTCCTCTGGTCTTTTGGTATGTCTGACATGGGGTTTAAATTCTTGATAACAGGATCCCAGGTGATGGAAAGTTGTAAACCATCTTCTCTATTGAAATTTGGATGTTTTTTAATATCAATAGCCTCACGTACAAGTCTTGGAAAAATCTATTTTCTCTGGCGAGGATTTGTGGTTGGTCGAATCGTAAGAAGTGGTTATTGTCCAGAGTGTAAGATGTTATATCATCTCAGTCTCCCCGTAAAGACCACGCTCTCTGTAAAGTGTTCAAAACGTCGGGTTAATAATATAATGAATAAATCGCGTTTAAAATCCGTTTAAAAGTTTTTATTTCTAAATGTATAATACTCGCGTAAAATCAAACACAAGAAAATACTAGGTAAAAACAATCGTATTACGTAATGTAATCAATCTAAGTCAATACTTTTTAGACACATTGAATTGTAGGCAGAGTATTTCTATAATACTCATCATCATACATCATTCAGCAATAGGTCTGTTCTAACAGAGCTATAGCCGAATGATATAAATCCATATTTGATTTGGATGATTCGCGCAAACCAAGTAGTATGCAATCCATTTTGTACATCGTAATTCGTCCCGCTTATGTGAGTCAAATGCGGATAATTTTCCGCACCAACGCTGCCCTTTGCATACAAACGGAATTTCAGAGCACTATGTTCCAATTACTTTTTATACATACACCGTGTATTTTCATCTTAGGTTACAATTTTTTCAAGCTTATTTTAGGTACTCTGTGTACGTTAATCGCCTTTGTGGTTTTGAGGAACGTCTAATTTGAAATAACGTCACTTAAGCTGCCTTAATGTACTTATGAATGTATCAAAATATGGTATTTTTTCATTATAATGGTTTTGTGTATGATTGCTGTTTTATTCTCATGCAGTACTAGATACAGAGATACAACGTAACATTAAACAAAATGAACTTGATAAATTACTAAATGCTCAAAGGATTTAGTTAGGCTGTTATCTTGCGTTTACGAGCACACCAAGTGGTACGTAAATATTTAGCAAAACATTGTAATCCAGAGGGTTTTTGCTCGGCGACGCCGAAAGCCACATTGTAACATCCCTTTGTCCTTCCTAAACTTAGTGACCTCTTATCATCACAGTTACTTGCATAAATCATTTTATCTCGACCGTTTCTGACATGCATTAGCTATTCAGAGAAAATGTTAAGGTTTCTAAATCCGTTTTTCATATTATGTTAGTCGTTTGAAACGTAATGGAAAATGTAAATTTAAACAAGCCTCTATATCTACAAAAGCAATATCAAATTGTTTTATTCACCTATTTCGTTGATTGATACATATTTTATTTGCACAATTAGATTAATGTAGATGGTCTTTAAAAAAATAAAATTGTAAAAGAAAGACTAAGTAACAAAAATGAAAAGAAAAAAGAAGAAAAAATTACGGTCGGTTATAATAACGGTTAAATTATGTGAGACCAGGAAGTGGAAAGGAGGTTTTATGGGCAAGAAACGAGATTTCGAGATTTTTCGGTTTTCGACAAAACTATAAGTCCTCCGGAATGAAGTTGAATGTCAAAGTTGTAAGTAATTAGAAACTTTTGTTTTCACACTCTTTTCATATAACCTAAAATTTATGTGAAAAATTCAAAGAGCCAAGTTTTTGGTTGCTTTATTTTTTTGTTCTCTTCTAAATTCGGTAAAAAATCACCTTAAAATTTCATAAGAACACTGGAGATTTTTATTTTTTTGTTTTTTAAGTTTATAATTTTTTTATTCGTCGCAATGTCTAGTAAAAGATCATGTAATGAAAATATTATTGGTATTGAGACAAAATTAAGGGAAAAGTTTTTTGTTCACGAAGTTTGGTGAAAATGTACCTCTTTAAGTCCCACGCACTGAAATCGTTTAAATGGTTTCGTGATTAAAAATATTATGGTAGAACCCAGCAAGCTATAGCGCTAAGTGCTAACGAAACAAATATAGGTCATAAACAGCATTACTACATGTAATATTTACTTAATAACAATAGGTACCTATACAAACACCGGACACGACTGCATTTGATGTCGACACAATCCTAGCATTTTCTTTATCTTGCTCCACATTCAAATAAAAGAAAGTTGAGTCAGCTTGGTTTATTAATAGTGTTCATTTATCCGCAATTACCGAAAGGACGAAGACATACCCAAGTATTAACAAAATATCTTCGTCTCTTCAAACATCCCTCGTCTTGAGAATATCAAGAAGATATATTTTCACGGAACAATGCCTTCCCGGTATCTCAAATTTCATTTTCCCTTCGTGGGACATCCGGTGTGATTTGTAGCGAGAGATAATACACAAAACGGGGTCTTGGTAGGACGCCCGGCGTTACGACAGCGTGAAATCTAGACCGTGATTCAAACATTGTATCTCCTATCTACCTCAAACAAGAGAATAAGAATTCTTCTATCTCAGTCCATTAGTTTAAATTCCTTAATTTACTTTAAAATGCTAACGGTTTCTAGTCAGTTCATAAATCGAGCAAAATATATACATTTTTAATTTATTTATATATAAATGTTGCAAATAATGTAAAGTTAATATTTGTGTTTCCCGGAAACGACTTGTAAAATTGATGTGTTCTCGTGTCGAATATGTACACAAAGTTAGTGGAACAACGTCGTAAACACAACAATAAAGTTTAGTGGCCTTTTATGTAAGGTACTTGAAGATATATATTGTCCACTTCCTTCTCATTCCACCGCCGTGCTTTTTCATTTAATTTATTATAGCTTTTACGTTCACTGGTAGTTTGTCATTTTACAAAATTCATGAACACTGAATAAAACTTCAATTTTTTCAATATGCAAGCGCGACTTTATAGAGATTCAATATAAATTGTTGTGATTTTGGTATAGAAAACTCAAAAAGTTACATTTAAAACTAAATGCTTGTGAATATAGATTGACACTTTTGATAATACTATCTAATAAAATCAAAACTATCAACTGATTTTTGCCAACTGAATATAAATAAAAAGCAATACGTTCTCTCAATTAAAAAGGATAGACGGCTAATTAATTATTTTTATTGTGTGAGACGTACTATAAATAGAAATTTATTTTGATTCAATACCTTATGCT
>NW_024045132.1:261425-275256 GCF_012273895.1 Zerene cesonia | reverse complement strand
ATAAGTAGTACTACTAACTAAAATCTGCTATAGTTTTATCGTTCACAGTTCCAGACTTTTTATTTTCTGAAATGAATGTCATGTGTAATAAATAAATTTATTATCACAGACTAGAGTTAAAACCTTATAGACAAGTTAGTTATAATAATTTGATGAAAACAATGTCACTATGGAATAGGCTTTCGGAACTCGTTTTACAGTTTAACTTATATCTGTATTTTTCATCCACATTAATAACACAACTCTTACCGTAAGAATACTACACGAATGTCGAAAGGTTTTAACAATTCAAAGTATAAAAGGTCGTTTCGATAACTCAATGGAAATCAATATTTCCCACCATTGTTTCTCGTGCATAATAATTGGGTCACCAATATAAGAGGAAGTGCCTAATTTTCTGGAAGGTTTATATGAGGATGTATGAGGTCGGCTGAATATTGAAAGAATATTAATTATAATACTATTACTATAATAATTATAATTGATAAGTTTTTTTAATGCTTATGTTTTTAATTAATATAGTAAATTGTTGTGAAAAAGTAGTGCAAAATTTTATTGTATATTGTTATAAATTGAGTGATATTAAAAGAGGGTTAATATCAGGCGCCTAGAATAGCTGCGTTCGTTTAATAATAATAAAGCAGCTCCGTTAATGTAAAAGTCTTGGAAGACAGAATTTTTATATTAATATAAGGAGAAGATGATGTCACATAATATGCAAATTCTAATGAGTTCCGGGTATGATAAAATCTAATTATAAAACTCTTATTTTAAAAGTAGCCAATTGTAAATACATATTTATACACATTTATGATCAGTGCAGTGTGTGACTTATAAAGCACACTAAGAAGATGAACATCGATTTTGTAAATTATTGTACGTAAGAATTAAACTATACTTAAAAGTGCATTCCAACAGATGATTCACACGAAAAGCGGTTTATGTATTAGATGCATATATACGTATTTAACACGTGAAGTACGTAGTAGTGTTGGAATTTAATTATTTCATGTATTTCAAATATGTTTGATGCAATTGGGTATTTTGAAATTAATTTCAAAATCTTATTATATATTATATTTATGGTATAAACACCAAAACTGTGAAATCTCATGAAGAGACTACGAATGTACAATATGTTGTCATTATATGATATTATATTATGTTAAAGCTATTTTAAATCTAATACAACTAGGGCTATATGTCTTGTTCATTATGTGGTAGTGTGTTTTAAAGGGTAAGACAAATATGTTGATTAGAACTTAAGCAATTTTAACACATATAACATGTTACACTTTTTTTGGCTCTGGCTTCCTCAATCCCTGAACGAAACACAGTCGCATATGCTTGCTACTATTCCGCGCATATCTTTTATGGAGGTGTGGTACCTTCTCCGGTGTGACTTCTGGGGTGACTGATTGACATAGTGATCAATCAACGCACAGCCCAAACCACTTTACGGATCGGACTGAAATTTGGCATGCAGATAGATGTTATGACATAGGTATCCGCTAAGAAAGGATATTGATAAATCTACCCCCAAGGGTAAAAAATAGGGAATGAAAGTTTGTATAATGAAAATTTATTAAGGCGAAGCTGCTACATACCAACATTACATATTATAATACTCATAACATTTGAAATTTTTATTTATTCAATGTCTAAAACATGTACTATATTAAAAAAACAGTAAATTTATACAAAACCAAATTAAACTCATACATAATAACGAGTAAAGAATATTGTCATATGCATTTCACGCACGAATTTGGCAGTGGATTCGAATGATAAAAAAGTTTCTAAAAATTCATTTAAATGATCTTCCTACTTATCGCAAAAATATTTTTGTTCAATTTTGTTCAAATACCAATTGTGCCACACGCGGCGATACTGCCAATATTCATAACCAATGACCTGTACATCGAATAAAAACAAATAGATAGGCATGTACTTAATGGAACTACGATTGTGAGTTATTTGCATTATGTACAAGTAACGGTCGGCATGTAAAATAATACTGCTGCTTCTAGGGCAATACGTGCCTCGCCTGAGAAGTCTGACACGACTCTTTTCGTGAGTTAACGACGGAGCTGTTGTGGATGAATATTGTATTTTTGCGCATAACTCACATCATATCATAATAATAGTTATATTATTTTCACTTGTAATTTCAGGTCTGGGTCGAAGGCTTGGCCTTTTACTGTAAACGAATTGTTAGTCACCACGGTAGCAGCCGAGGTGATTTCCATTTTATTGAAATTCCAAGTAGGTATTGAAAAGATTTTATTAAAACCAAGCGGTATGTGTCTGTAAGACAAATTACTTGACTGAAACCCATAATTTTTTAAATTTATTTTCATAATTATTAACACAAATAATGAATACTGTTCGTTGACCTATAAATTTACAATTCTCGTCAGTAAATTTTATTGAAAATGTAACCTGACTAATGCAAATTTTGTGTACATCATGTTGCCAAACAAAGTTGGGTAAAGGCATATAGATTTACAATTCAGTTTTCACAAGACTAAATGTAACATAATATGAAGAGACGACTCCAAAATTTGGCCGGTGATTTCATAGTATTCTTACCACGAAGGTTAGCTTTAGTGATAAGAGGTTACGCAAGATAAATCTTAATAATTGAAATGCTTTTATGTATATAAAATTCAAATTTGCATTCAAATTCGGAGGAAAAAAACACAAACAAAAGATTTTTGATTCTTAATACCTTTTAAGATTCGACATTATATTTGGTGGTTTATGTATTATTTGTCGATTCACATTTACAGGCATGCAATGCATGATGCCATTTATTCATTTTTGTTTTTGAATTTACTATGTATCTTTACATAAAAGTCGTTTCTCATTGAAAATAATTATATGACAGCCAAACTGACAAAGGAACATGATCATTAATTAATAAGTTTATATATGGAGTACGGATTTAGAAATTTAAAAGTTTATAACGGATCTAAACTACGATTTATTACGGTACAGCGGCGTTATCTGTACACTGTATAGTGTTCGAAACATCGGGTTGAGTAAAACAACGTGTAAATCGTTTTAAATCCGCTGCAGTCTCTAATTTCAAAGTGACCTGTATAACTGTTCAGTATTTACAGGTACAATTCAAAACAAATTCTGAAACACGTTTGAATAAAAGTTATTGTAATGTATCCTGTAAGTCATTATTGATAGCAGATCCGTCGAGCGGACTCGCTTGGGATGATACTAATAAATATGCTAATGTTGGCGTCCCCGAAGGATCTTCTCAGATTTTCTTCCCTATACCGTTGACGTAAGCGAAAATAAAATTTCCAGCTATCTTGAAATATGGCTTTACCTGGCCGCCCCTATTGCGTGCTTAGTACAGATATAATATGCCGATATATGGCATACCATTAAAATATTTATGGGTTATATGAAATTACATTAGAGCTATTTCAGGCCGCTTTTATAAAAGTCATAGAGAGAATAAAGTGAGTTTATGTGTTTATAGTAAATACATCAAACACGCCATAATTATACGGAAAATACATGATGTCTGTGATAATATTACGATTCAATTACAATGCGACACTTTCACAAACTACTGTTTACTCTTTGTTGTAAATACACGAAGACAGTTCTCCAGTGCAGTATAATTTATTGAATTTGTAAGGACAGAGAAGAAATACCATGCTCGTTTAACATTAATGAAATGTCAATTTCGACACCAATATTATTGCTTAATTATGATAGATACCCTCTACTAATATTCCTCGAAACAATGTAAATCGCGTAACAGAAAAGCAATTTGCAGTAAAGTAGGTATATATAATAATAAAAGTGCAGAATCATAAAACGGTTACTGCAAAAGCATCTTAAAGGATTTTCGATTGGGCGAGTGTGTAGGAAAGAGGTTAGCTTTAGTCAATCTTGGATTTTCCCTTTTACGAAAATTGATATTGGTTAAACTCGTAGAATTTAAGCACCCATTATATAATGTAGTCGAGCATGTGCTAGTCGTGTTTTACTTTGATGACAGGTTAATGAGAGTTTAAGGGGGATCTATACGTTTTGAACACTCAGGTAATTGACGTCTGGTGTTCTACATACTGAAAATGTAATTTTTCCCTCGTTTGCTAAATTTAGCGAGAGTGAATATGCTAAGGAGAGCCATGCACGTACTCTTCCGAAAGCTGAAATATAATTGAGTTTTCTATAACATTATATTAAACGCGTTTTAATTTGATTTGTGCAGAAATGTTACTTTCTTTGTGTTGTGTTGTTTATACATTATGCATTCGGAATCTAAGTATTTTTCAATAAAATATTCTAAAGTATGTGAGTACTGTGCATATTAAATACAAAAAGACTTGTAGTTGTTACTTGTCCGGAACAAGTGCAATTAGACTTGCACACGAAGCATACCACTATCTATAAAAAAGTACGAGGAATAAATTTATTATGTCTTTCTTTAATATTTTTATTTTATTCTGTTTTTAGTAAGCATATGTTGTTTTAGTGGCCACAGGATTACATAATGTATAAAAATACAACTGTCTAGCTATCACAGTTCGTGAGATAATGTCAGGCAGCGGATTCTTCTACAATAAATTTATACGAGCATAAGAAAGTGTTAGTGTTCACTTTGCTTCCTGTTCACTTTCAAATTTAACATTTTCATGTCACTTTTCAACTATACATTTTTTACGTATTTTAAGATCCTATACCATCTCAATATTATTCGAAATTAATATTCTTTTCTTCGTGAATAACATGGAAACGGCATATTTAACGTTTAGCGGAATTTAATATGTCATAAAATGTTATTTATACGCCATTTGCGCCGTCGGCAGTCGGAGATTTCGTAGAGCCCTCGAGACTGGCTAGATATGAATGTCGAGCAGCTTAAACATATTAATCTTGTTTTATACAAAAAGGTGGCTATCAATTTGAAATGTTATCTCATATGACGTGCGCTTTGAGAAGGCTTTTCAAGAGAAAATTTATTCTAGGTATTAGATCTACAATAATTGAATACGGAAAAAAATCGTGCATAATATGTATTTGTATCCTACAGTACTATCTTTTGAAATGTATTTATTTAAATTCATATAAAAAATACATGTATTTTACAAAACAAAACTTGATAAAATGTTATTCTCAATTAATATAGATATACCGAATAATATCAAATTCAGAAGAATGTACTCTATTTCCATTTTTCCCTGTTAAATAATTTGATATCAAAATGGAGGATAAAGAACTCAACTGCTGTAATACCACTATACAAAGTAGGTATGGAGCCAAATGTAATTTTTTAAAGTTCCACCCGCTTGTATAAGTCGAATGTTAGCGAAGCGGGCTACTCCTGCATGCAATGAAATATCCTGTGTTTGTACTTTGTGACAGAAAGAGACTGGTCGTCCACGTGTTCGTACATAAACGGCGATCGATGCCCGAAAGCAAAATATGTATTTCATGTCAGATTAGATTAGGGTAATATGAAATTTCCCCATGGGTTCTATTAATAAATTTTTAAGGACTGTTAAATGAAGATTATTTTTATTAAGCAGCAATATTTATGCATGTATTTTTATCCTAAGCAGTCTCATTATATACCAAAAACGATACCAAAAAGTAAGAGTTATTTTTTTATAAGTTATTTTTTTGCATGTTCGTTTATAAATTATATTACACAATACAAATATTAAAATGAATCCATTTTAGTGTAGTTGGTGTGCTTGATATAATTTTTATAGTTACACTGATATTATCAAATGATTTAAAAAAGGCGCGTCGATAACTAAACAGGTCGAGCGCGAGTGAGAATCTAGCAGTCGATAATAAATCTTAAATCAACGAAGTACAAAATAAGTAAACTTGAAACTCGGGGAAACGAAGCGTTGTCGACGGAATTGCATGGAACTTTTAACTTCCTAACAAGTCGAGGAATGCCCTTTTCAGTACCGTGAATTCGTATTCTTGTTGACCTATGGGTATTTAATGTGAATATCCTAATTTTATTAATAGACTTTTGGTGATGAAGCACTATGCAGCACACACATATAAACTTAGGCATATATGTCGCTGGCGGCGTCGTCAGCTGTCACAGGTTTGTAATGTTTAAATCGCTGAAATTAAAACATAAGTAATCCGTTACTCGTAATTTTAACACGATTGAGTTTTTTAAATAAAACGTGGTGATAAGGTGCTTTAATATTAGCTTTAGTTCTTAAAATAGAATTTATATGATTTTTTTATTGTTAATAATATTAACTATGAGTTGATGTATAATTATCATACATGTATCAAAATATATTTATACAGTGTAATTTAGCTGTGAACATTTGTATGTTATTATATTGTGTATGTTGTTTATGTGCAACAACAAATGATGTCAATTTTATACATGACATTGCACATTAATCTGAAGGAGGAAATAAAGTAAATGTTTAAATACAACAAATGTACTCACTGTCTTGAGGGACACTCTAACTTCTTTTCTATTCAGATAACGGAAACAAATTGTTGTTTTAACTTCTCCTAACTAGTTCCTCGACGGGTAATAAATGTTAAACTTGTAGCAACTGGCTTGAATACTTATGGAGCTCTTTTGAAAATACTTATATTCAGTTCAATTTATTGGATGACTATTGACTGCTGTAAAATAAAATAATGATTTTATAGTCTTACAGCCCGCTTCGTTTATCCGCATACCCTTGGGACAAGGATATCTTTTAAGAAAATAATAAATAAGAAATAAGATTATTTAATTACTAGCAACCCATCCCGGCTTCGCACGGGCACAATAATATAATAAAAGAAAATACACAATGTTTTACGGTGAGTTTCTAAAAAAATAACATTCATTGAAAACACAAAACTAAGACTCCCCTCCCGTACCTCATCAACGCATAGCTAGCCGAGCGGAGTTTTTTCTATTATTTAAACTCATGATATCTGTTGAATGGAATATCCGAATCGAATCATTTAAAAGGTGATATGAAGGTATTGAAGTAGTCTTAAATAATGATTGAAGACTGCTTCAATTCTGAACATTTAAGAAGGTACGAATAAAGAGCCTTTTCTAGCGGCGGTACTTTAATATTTTTTTTTTAATAAAAGGACGCTCATTGTGACGTAATTATAAAAGATAGAGACATGCTGTCGCGACATTTTTTGTAGATAGTGATATGTCCTGAATAATTGTGATTCATCATTTTATTCTATCATTAATAGTTGTCGCAGCGCACGCGATTGAAGGAAGTTTTTTGTTTATTTTTTTACACCTTGGGTTAGATTATTCACAGCCTATGTCACTCGGGAATAGTGTAGCTTGCCAATGGTGAAAAATTTTTTTAAATCGGTCGAGTAGTTTCGGAGCCTATTCGTTTCAAACAAAAGTCAAAACTATCCTCTTTATTATATTAGTATAGATTATAAGTAATACTATTGTTTACATTGCATTTGAGATTCTTCAATGTGATGATTTCGATTTAAATATTTCCTAATTATTTAGGGATTGATATATGTATGTATAGTTTATAGGTTTTTTTATGTATCAGAGTAATTTGAAATGCATTTATTTTGTATAAGGCTCGTGTTACTTAAAACCATGTAAATTGCATTAGATTGTCCAATTTGAACTTACTGTTTCTACGGACATATATGTATCACTGGACAAAAATAATAACATGGATAGAGCAATTTAAAACGAAATTGATAATTTTTATGGTAATGGCGAAGCTGTATTCAATAAACGTTATGACATCGTTAACCTCTCAGAAGTGAAGGCTTTAGGCTAATATCTTACGATGATAAAGCTGTTTTCAGTGTTCCCGAAGTAAAGTTTCATTATAAATTGTCAAACGATTAGGCCAATTTCAGTGCTTAACGTGATTGTTATTATTATAATACTAGTTTTTGCCAGCGGCTACGCACGCTTTGTATTCGGAGTAGCTTGATAGATGTTATTGTTCAAATAAACTTTCCTCTTGAATCACTATATATTAAGAAAAACATCAAAATCCGTTGTGTAATCTTAAAGATCTAAGCATACATACATGCACAGGGTAAGCGACTTTGTTTTATATGTGTGTGTATGTAGTGATAATATATTGAAATAAGTCCTCATCATCATATTAAAGATAATATATAACGGGAATAATATGTAACGGGATAAAGGAAATATTTAATAAATAAATATAGAAATATCTGAAAGTAAAGAGTTGTAAAAAGTACTAAAATCGATTTAAATGTAAATTAGAGGGAAATTCAAGACAGCTATCACCAACAATTCGAAACCGGGGCTGGGTGTTTCTATAAATGGAATGAAGAAAAATTGGCTATGGAATGGAAAGTAAGTCCTATTCATCTCGGCCACACGGCCAATTTCTTGTATATATATAGTTATGAACTGAGAATAAGTAGGACCCGCAATTGTAGGGAGATTAAATCCGAGAGAATGTTCCTGAAAACAGAACACACACATTTACACAACTCCGTCGCTCCGCCCCTTGTTGACTTTTGATAATATTTTTTTTCCCGATCCGGGAATCAAACCTGGGACCTTTCGACCAGCATTCGAAATTGAACCACTACAACACCTGCAATTAATTGCTAATTAATGACCAAAGTCATGTTCGTTACTGTGTGAGGTAGCCCCAATGATGATTATTAAAATAACAGACCTTAATAATACCTTTAGAACGATGATTTGGGTATTTGGATATTTTCAGAATAGATCCAAGTGTGTTTTTGCTTTTCTCATTCATCGGTAAACCCGGTTTTGTCCATCGATTATGAGTTTTGATTGTAACACATCCTACTATCCTAATAATCCTACTAATATTATAAATGCGAAAGTTTGTAAGGATGTGTGTGTGTTTGTTGCTCTTTCACGCAAAAACTACTGAACCGATTGTAATGAAATTTGGTACGTAGATAGCTGAATAATTGGAATAACATACACACAACTTTTTATCACAATATTCCCACGAGATACAGACTTACGCCTGTGAAACCGCGGGACGCAGCTAGTGTATCTATAAATGTTAATAAAATTTTATTTAACTCCATTCAATAAATAGATTTTCGTGTGCAAGTCACAATCATTCTCTTCAAGGGGTTAGTGTTCATGGGGTGGAAATAACAAAGACGATAAAACTATTCGTTTGGAAAAAGGACATTTAATGAGGTCAGACGCTGATATATTCGTATTAAAGGCAAACAGTGGGGCCAAACCATTGTGCACTGAATTTGACAATGCGATTTCGTTATCATTAAAGGAATTCTCTACTAAAAATAAACTGAAATAGGGTTTAGTACACAGGAAGCGACTCAGCGTAAAACCTGCACTCGAACATGAATCAAATAACGTCGTGTTGGTTGTAGTTTGAAAGTTGAGTCCAGCAAAAAGCAAAAGGTTCGATCGCCGTCATTATACGCGTTAAAATATATTTAGTACGAGTATTATACGATAAAAAATCTTTTTATCCCAAAGAAGAAATGTTTAATCAGAAACTTATAAAAATTGAATCGTTAATTATTATTCTCATATTTTTTTATTCGCATCTGCTTCAGGGCTTATGGAAAGTAACATTAAAAATCAACTTTTAATTAATAAGCCATATTCAGTCGTCCTATTTTATTAATATCAAACTTTCATAAAGAAGATAATAGAGATAATACAAAACGTTAAAGTTAAAAGACGTGATAAAGACAAAGCGTTTATACATTTGTACAGTTTATTAAACGGCACAACAATGCACTTTACTTACTTATTTTTTCTTGTACTCTGCATTAAATATTGTCCCCATTTCTCCAACCTACTAGAATATCTTTGACGGCTTATATTCTAACTAAAAATTTAAACAATTGGATAGTTTTTGTGAACATTGTGTTGTTCATCATAAGCCCAATGTTACCAGTTTTCTTAATTGTTTGGCTATCTGGCTATTGTTATAATCTCTTTTAAATCTATACACTATTCAAAGTAAGTCACCAAGATGTTAATTTAATGAAGTTTTGTTTTATGGTTTGCAACCTTTTGTGCAACATAACGACTATATATGCTTGATGGTCGTTTTTAAGATATTTTGACTATAAAATTATTATATTATCGTTTATATTTACGTTCTCTAACGCTTAAAGCATGATGAAAATGGGTTCATTATTTTGAAATACCTTTTTCGAGCGAGACGAGTTTAAAGTGTTCCCAGTTTACTAGCACCGAAAGCTTTGTCAGTGGCTTTCTTTTTGATTCTTTGTATTGTCTACTCAGTACAGTAACTAAAGAGATTCCATTTAAAGTCTATGGTATATCAATTGAAACGCTTAAAAGATGTATTGAATTCTTAAATCAATACATTTTTTATGTTCTTCCTTAATCTAACTACGAAGAAACAAAACGCAAAAAAATGATTCAGAATCGTTACGAATATGTTAAGCAAATACTTTGCAACCCTACGAAATATGCGTGAAAAGAGGAGTATGAAATATAAATATGAATACCATATTAAAATTTTGAAGTATTGAATGGTCCTTGTACTTATTACTGTATATTTTTTATACTTAGGTGTTTCTATTTGTTGGTACAAATAACATATAAAATTAACATTATGTCTAACTAATTATTTACAAATAATTTAATTAGAACTAGGTTATTTTGTTTGTGTACTTTCAAGATAATAATTAACAAACGACTTATCGGAACACTGAAAGGATTTTTATGGGTGACATTTAGACAATATTATGGATTAAGAATGGTAACGATTTGTTAATTATCTAACCATTATAAGGTGAATAAATACATATAAAAGGTTAAAAGTTTCAAAAGCTTAATAGTAGAACTTGTGTCGTCTAGTGGTGCATATCTTAATAAAACATGCAACGCAAAGACATTAAGAAAAACATGTGTCTATCAGGAAACCCTGTAAATGCATCCATTGTGTATACATGTGGTCGATGCGCTATGTTCTATTATGAATATAAACAATTAGTTGAACACTTGTACTGGCGTCACGGAACCGAAAGTCTTTGGTGCAAGAAATGCGGTCTGAAGCGATGGCAATATGCAGCTCACGTGTGTAACGTTCTGCCAATTGATGAGTCTATTTTAGATAGCTATCCAGAAACTATTTATTGTTTCTGTGGGAAAGAAGAGTCAGATTCGCCAATGATTGGCTGTGATTCACCCCAGTGCACGCTTCAGTGGTATCATTTCAAATGTGTAGGGATCGCAGCCCCACCTGATGGCGATTGGTTTTGCCCGCAATGTCAAAAACACTTCGGTGTTCAGGTATAGTTATAGTATACTAAAAATGAATAAGTTGTTCGATCTTCAAATTTTAATTGTTGATAAACGAAAACATGTTACATGCGTTTAACATAAATTCTTTCATTTAAGGTTTTGTTTAATTGCAAACGATGCTTATTATCTGTTTGAGATTAAAATTGGGCTCAGTAAAGTTGACATTTAGAGTGATTAGCGTTATCATATTTTTTTTCATCGTACAACAACACTGAATAGCGCACATATATGCTATTTACCTTGGTTTGATTGTTATATATGTTGCTTGTATAAAATTATAACAACACAATATGTAGTAATGTAGAAGCGCCCTAAGTTACAGAATAATATGCCTAAATATATTTATGATCAACTGAACTATGTATTGAAAAAGTATTTATAATACCTTCATAGTAGTTATCATTTGATATGTGGATTATATAACTTATGATGTTTTTTTTTCAGAATAAAGTCAAAGAAACAAAGATGAAAACTTGATAATGACTTTACAAAAAAGCATTATTCTAGAAAATAATTGAAACATTTTTAAAATCAGTTATGGAAATAATGTAAAAATTTAGTTCAGTTACTCAACATACTTCAAAATAATATCATGAAGCTTTGACAATGGGTATCTTACTTTAAATATGGACCTTTATTCAAGAGCGGGATAACGAGTTGCTAAATCATTCAAGGGAAGATTTATGGACATAAAATTTATTTACTTTTAAATAATTTGAAACTTTACCAGTTGAAATTTGTCAGTCTGAAAGTGAGGGTGCTCGTTGTTAATTAATATTTAAAAGAAGCTACGGATTACGTCGGTTTATTTATGGTTTAAAATAAATATAATATTCAATTTTAGTAGAAAATTGAGTGAAGTGTGCGGAGATTAAATAAAAATTTCAATTTATTTATGCAAATTACTTTGGTCTAATTCAGAATAAGCTGCAAAATAACTGATGACATGTAAAAAACACGGGGGGTAGATGTATGGATAGAACTTTTATAATAATTAGATTTATTGTTGTCAGTTAGTAGTTAGATAAATATTGTATAGCTTGTAATTAGTCTACTATGTCCTTTTATATCAATTAGGCAATTGTTGATTGTGAATTACTATCAATTAATTTAATTATATTAATTATAATTTAATTATATATTTAATGTTTAGTTTGATGGCGTTCAAATGCTGTATAAATGAAAAATATATCATATTATTTTGTTTTTGTATGCACCAGTAAGATATATACGTCAGTATGTTTAATAAAAAACCAAATAAATTAAAAATGTGTTTAACTAACGAACTAAACATGTTGTAATACATATTGTTAAAAATCACAAGGGGCTGGGTAGCGCAACGATTGTATTAGTGCTCGTACCACATAATTAATAATAAACACCCACAAATAACTAGCATATATAATAATGTTCAGACCTTCCATCTGTATCGAAATCCGTCTCGCGGTAACCCTTTGTTTTCAATAGCTAATTGTTTTGTTATTTATTCTTGGAATCACCACTGATGCTTGGTGATGAATATTATAATTGTTAACCTCTCTTCCTTTACCACGTCTTCCACGTCCCCAACTACGATCACTGGTCTGTGCCTGCCAGATAAATAAAACATAAAAATAAAATTGAAAAGAGTTTTTGCAAGAAAGCCTTGTAGATAACGTAGTCATTTTTATCGCGGTACATGATTGTTGTAGGGGCTCGAATATGTATAGGCTATTTGTATTGCACAGAAAATATTATCTACACGTACGATGTTGATATCAGTTTGCGCAATAAGTTTTTCGGTGTAAAGAATTCTCGAATATTACGAATATACGGAAAAATGTTCTCTAACATAATTTATTATGAATTATTTTAGAAATATCCCTTTATAATATAAAGGGATATTTCTAAATTATGTTTAGGCATTTGATTTTTAGGTATTTATCTGTATTTGTAGAAAAGAAATAACTGTTTATCAGCAAAGCTAAAGTAATAACAAGTGCGACAACTTCCTTGCTATGAAAGTTGCTTATCAAAGCGCCGAAGACTTTTTCAGGGAATTTTTAATTATACCTGCTTAACTGCCAGCATAAATCACGACATTTTAATTAGATTCTATCACGTTCATGTTACTTTTGGTAAGGCTAACAAGACACAAAGTCAATTTATTGTCGATAAACAAGGAATAATAATAATTTGCTGGTGAATACCGGAGAGTAAGTGAAATTAATGACATGCACGCTAATGGTTTTGTTAAAATTTGACTTCACATCTGTGATTTATAGAAACTAGCTCGAGGTACACTTATTACTCCAGTTTAAACGTGCGATAAACTAAAACTCAATCATTTATCTTTCAATACACCTTCTATTATTACGAAGCAATTTTGAATCGTCATGACATAGTTTTAACATATACCGCCATTATAATCAAATTCATATCTATCTTATACCTTTAAACGAGCAATTCTTGTATATATATATATATATATATATACTTAGTCTGGCCATAAATACTGTTACACTTAATTATAAAAAAATATTACATTTG
>NW_024045132.1:258195-260425 GCF_012273895.1 Zerene cesonia | reverse complement strand
ATATATATATATATATATATATATATATATATATAGAATTGGAATCTCGGAATCGGCTTCAACGATTTTCGTAAAATTTAGTATATAGGGGGTTTCGGGGGTGATAAATCGATCTAGCTAGGAATTTTTTTTAGAAAATTTCATATTCGTGTTTTATGGACTTAAACTTATTTGCGTTTGAGTAGTCCCAATTTATTATGATTCTTCCTGACATCTATTGGCGAATAATAATACTATAAATGCGAAAGTTTGTGAGGATGGATGCATATGTATGCGTGCGTCTGTTACTCTTTCACGCAAAAACTACTGAACCGATTGCAATGAAATTTGCTTCGTAGATAGCTGGACAACTGAAATAACACATAGGCACTTTTTATACCGATATTCCTACGGGATACGGACTTACGCGGTTTCGACCGCGGGTCACAGCTAGTGGGTATATATATATATTACAGATTTATTAATACGATGTCTTCCTGAGTAAATTATAGGAAGCAGGTGATTATCTATCATAGTAGTGTATATGTGTATCAAATTCTACCAATAAATAACGTAAACGACGTACGTCGGTGCTCATGTGCCGGATCGAAATACAATTTTAGTATGGATAGTCACGTTCGACAAGTAAATCGTTTGTTTTTCTTCGTGTTTTTCTGTTTGAAGTGTATTTGTTATGCTCAAAGACAGAAAAAGAAATCGGTCAAAATTCGTGTCGTAGCCGACTTGCTATTCGACCACGACCCGTCAATGAAGAAAAGCCACGACGCGCTCTGAATATTCAACAATATCAGTCTGCCTACAGTTTGTTACTGCGTTGCATGTTACATGTTTCTACCTTTTCATAAATTGAACACTGCACTATTTTATATATATTTTTATTCTACGTATTTTTCATTGTATATCGTTAATTAGTAAAATTTGTAGATAATCGCTTAGATAAAGTTTGATAATGGTTCGATAAATTTACAGGCGGTGGGCGTATCTCAAAGCTTCGAGCACTGGGAAGATTCATGATGTTGTTTGTTTTACCCTAAACCAAGCCGCCTCATAGGTGTTGGAAACTATGTGCTTTTAAACGATAACAGATAGTGTACTTAATAACGTTGAGTGGCACTTAATTAAAATGATACGCCATTGGATAAAAAATCTATACTGATACAAATCTCTTCGTTCAATCTAATTAAATTTTAATTGTTATATTCAAATCATATTCAGTATTGAAATCAATTCTTGTATATATTATGATTTGCTCGGACTTCAATCGCGAAGTCGGGGCTTCGAGACAAACGGGTGAAAAAAACTTATTGATTTCTCCACATTGCTCCACTAGTAAATGAAAATATCATGAGGAATACGGCATGTCCAAGAATTTAAATTCTCCGATATATGACTGTGCACCCGCACTCGGTCAGCGTGGTGGATTTGGTTCTGACCCTCTTGGGGACCTGTGTCCCCATAGTAGGAATAAATATGGGCTGATGAGGATGTAGGTAATTGTTGCACCTTCTTATTTATGGGAGGGTTTTATGAATATATTGTAATGAATTGTGGCAATGCAGTCTGTCAACATATTATCATTGCTGGTAAAATTAAATTAATTTGTCTGAATAACATAGATAAAAAGAATTGAAATTAATTCTATACATGTCACAAATTGTATACTTTGCGTCACGTCACGTTTGCGTCACATCCTTTTAGGAGAAATTTTCTCCTAGATTGTGTCTACACAAAATAAAATTCCTTATACAAAAATTATTTTTTGATCACGACAGGAAATAACGTAAAAATCGTGTCCCGCAGAACGCTTGCTGATAATATCGGACGATGATCTATTGTGAGTTTAAATAAGATTTGGGAATCACGTGCGGAATATAAATTGAGACAGTATTTGGGGCTCATCTTTATTAGCTCCCCGTAACCACATACCTATATTTTTGGAGAAAACTTGAAAGAATATGGATATCTTAAAACTTTTTTTGTTTATAAAGTGCACAATTGTTATTGGAAGCTATATATTGATATTTTTATGGTATTCAAACATTGTATTAATTGGGTTATTTGATAGTTGTTTTCATTAGTTTTTATATAATGGCTAGAAGTTTCTGTAGTACACTTATAAAGGTAGTATTAATCGGATAATGAATATTTAATAATCATCATCATCATCATCAGCCCATATATGTTCCCACTGTTCGGACACAGGCCTCCTATGAGGGTTCAGGCCATAATC
>NW_024045132.1:253485-257195 GCF_012273895.1 Zerene cesonia | reverse complement strand
ATATCTTCAAGTACCTTACATAAAAGGCCACTAAACTTTATTGTTGTGTTTACGACGTTGTTCCACTAACTTTGTGTACATATTCGACACGAGAACACATCAATTTTACAAGTCGTTTCCGGGAAACACAAATATTAACTTTACATTATTTGCAACATTTATATATAAATAAATTAAAAATGTATATATTTTGCTCGATTTATGAACTGACTAGAAACCGTTAGTAAATTAAGGAATTTAAACTAATGGACTGAGATAGAAGAATTCTTATTCTCTTGTTTGAGGTAGATAGGAGATACAATGTTTGAATCACGGTCTAGATTTCACGCTGTCGTAACGCCGGGCGTCCCACCAAGACCCCGTTTTGTGTATTATCTCTCGCTACAAATCACACCGGATGTCCCACGAAGGGAAAATGAAATTTGAGATACCGGGAAGGCATTGTTCCGTGAAAATATATCTTCTTGATATTCTCAAGACGAGGGATGTTTGAAGAGACGCAGATATTTTGATAATACTTGGGTATGTCTTCGTCCTTTCGGAAATTGCGGATAAATGAACACTATTAATAAACCAAGCTGACTCAACTTTCTTTCATTTGAATGTGGAGCAAGATAAAGAAAATGCTAGGATTGTGTCGACATCAAATGCAGTCGTGTCCGGTGTTTGTATAGGTACCTATTGTTATTAAGTAAATATTACATGTAGTAATGCTGTTTATGACCTATATTTGTTTCGTTAGCACTTAGCGCTATAGCTTGCTTGGTTCTACCATAATATTTTTAATCACGAAACCATTTAAACGATTTCAGTGCGTGGGACTTCGTGAACAAAAAACTTTTCCCTTAATTTTGTCTCAATACCAATAATATTTTCATTACATGATCTTTTACTAGACATTGCGACGAATAAAACTTAAAAAACAAAAAAATAAAAATCTCCAGTGTTCATATGAAATTTTAAGGTGATTTTTTACCGAATTTAGAAGAGAACAAAAAAATAAAGCAACCAAAAACTTGGCTCTTTGAATTTTTCACATAAATTTTAGGTTATATGAAAAGAGTGTGAAAACAAAAGTTTCTAAATACTTACAACTTTGACATTCAACTTCATTCCGGAGGACTTATAGTTTTGTCGAAAACCGAAAAATCTCGAAATCTCGTTTCTTGCCCATAAAACCTCCTTTCCACTTCCTGGTCTCACATAATTTAACCGTTATTATAACCGACCGTAATTTTTTCTTCTTTTTTCTTTTCATTTTTGTTACTTAGTCTCTCTTTTACAATTTTATTTTTTTAAAGACCATCTACATTAATCTAATTGTGCAAATAAAATATGTATCAATCAACGAAATAGGTGAATAAAACAATTTGATATTGCTTTTGTAGATATAGAGGCTTGTTTAAATTTACACTTTCCATTACGTTTCAAACGACTAACATAATATGAAAAACGGATTTAGAAACCTTAACATTTTCTCTGAATAGCTAATGCATGTCAGAAACGGTCGAGATAAAATGATTTATGCAAGTAACTGTGATGATAAGAGGTCACTAAGTTTAGGAAGGACAAAGGGATGTTACAATGTGGCTTTCGGCGTCGCCGAGCAAAAACCCTCTGGATTACAATGTTTTGCTAAATATTTACGTACCACTTGGTGTGCTCGTAAACGCAAGATAACAGCCTAACTAAATCCTTTGAGCATTTAGTAATTTATCAAGTTCATTTTGTTTAATGTTACGTTGTATCTCTGTATCTAGTACTGCATGAGAATAAAACAGCAATCATACACAAAACCATTATAATGAAAAAATACCATATTTTGATACATTCATAAGTACATTAAGGCAGCTTAAGTGACGTTATTTCAAATTAGACGTTCCTCAAAACCACAAAGGCGATTAACGTACACAGAGTACCTAAAATAAGCTTGAAAAAATTGTAACCTAAGATGAAAATACACGGTGTATGTATAAAAAGTAATTGGAACATAGTGCTCTGAAATTCCGTTTGTATGAAAAGGGCAGCGTTGGTGCGGAAAATTATCCGCATTTGACTCACATAAGCGGGACGAATTACGATGTACAAAATGGATTGCATACTACTTGGTTTGCGCGAATCATCCAAATCAAATATGGATTTATATCATTCGGCTATAGCTCTGTTAGAACAGACCTATTGCTGAATGATGTATGATGATGAGTATTATAGAAATACTCTGCCTACAATTCAATGTGTCTAAAAAGTATTGACTTGTTTTTACCTAGTATTTTCTTGTGTTTGATTTTACGCGAGTATTATACATTTAGAAATAAAAACTTTTAAACGGATTTTAAACGCGATTTATTCATTATATTATTAACCCGACGTTTTGAACACTTTACAGAGAGCGTGGTCTTTACGGGGAGACTGAGATGATATAACATCTTACACTCTGGACAATAACCACTTCTTACGATTCGACCAACCACAAATCCTCGCCAGAGAAAATAGATTTTTCCAAGACTTGTACGTGAGGCTATTGATATTAAAAAACATCCAAATTTCAATAGAGAAGATGGTTTACAACTTTCCATCACCTGGGATCCTGTTATCAAGAATTTAAACCCCATGTCAGACATACCAAAAGACCAGAGGACACTATCAGCCAATACTGCCAACATCTAGAAAAATACTCCACATACCAACTACGGAGAAATAGGTGGAGGTAGTTCACAAACAACAGTTTTTGTATGTCCTTCAAGACATATAACATCTCAGTGTCCCCGTGACCACGCTCGCTGTAAAGTGTTCGAAACGTCGGGTTAATATATAATATAATGCATAAATCGCGTTTAAAATTCGTTAAAAAGTTTTTAATTTCTAAATGATTTTACCTTTTGCAAAAATAATACCTTTAATAAAACGTATTATTAAGTAGGTACGCAGAATAGTGAGAGCTATTATCTAGAAGCTATTTGCTAAGGAATCACTCATCATTATAAATCTCTAAACACTATATTGGGAAACGTACATGATTTAGCATAACGAATTCAGCGTTGAATATAAGCCTTTGGGATTAGCAATTAAATGCAGCGTTGTTAAAAGCCGATCATTAGGCTGATGAATCGGAGAGTGGGCAAGTAGACCAAAATCCGGCTATCGTAGCAGCCTAGCCAAGCTGGCGTGTATTCGCTGGCAAATTTACAGAGTAGTGTGAAATGGAGCGAGTCATTCGCGCACAAAGCGCTGCTAATGCGCGCCCGTCCGCTGCACTGCCCTGCAATTATATTTGCATACCACCTTTTAGGCAAGCAGAAAATTATAATGTTCACGTCAATATTATGACATTTTTTTAGAACTATTTGATTGTGTTTTTCTGCATTGTTTAATTTATTATGTAACTTGAAATTTATACAATGAGATAATTTTAGTTTCGTTATATTTTTCGCGTGTATAATGTTTCGTATAATTTCACGTTAAGGTTCAGGTCACAATCTTGATCTACCTTTTAGATTTAAGGGAATTTTAGCTATAATCTTAAATATTGTCAAAAAAATTGTGTTAACGACGTTACTGTCTATAACTTTATTTGAACACTGATTCAGGTAAAGAAACTTTGATGACAAGACAATCTATTACTTATTAAATTTAATAAGTAGTACTACTAACTAAAATCTGCTATAGTTTTATCGTTCACAGTTCCAGACTTTTTATTTTCTGAAATGAAT
>NW_024045132.1:236961-252485 GCF_012273895.1 Zerene cesonia | reverse complement strand
TTTTCACCACTACACTTCAATAGGAAAGTATATTTTGAAGTGCTCGAAACGTTTTGATATCAATGAGAGTATTTTTTTAACTGGCATCTACAATATTTTTCAGACGCTTCGATCTGCTTTGCAAAAACATTAAAAATTTTATAAATGATTGTGATGACGATTTGTAAGTGTTCATTACGTAATTTATCATACCATTAACGTTATATATAAACAGCTAATAGATTCTGGTTTAAATTTTTTTGCTTTTTATATACACATTTATTGAACATTAACATCCGAGAAGATAAATGAAACGTATGTTAGCAAACTAAACCCAAACGGCAAAATAAATGTCGTCATTCGTTCTTTAGTTAATCTGGTTTTGTGATTTTTTTAAATAAATTTTCTGCTAGTTGTTATCTTATGTTCGTCTTATTTAAAGAATATGTATATGGATTCTACCATTAATATTAAATGACTTATAAGTAATGGTAATGACATATCAAAATTAATGCACCTCATGCGCAAATCTGTCACTGGGAAGGGACAAGCCTTAGCATTCATGATAAAATTGTTTAGATTGCCTATATTGTAATGATTGTCTTCTATAATTTCTATATGTTGTCTCTGTTTTTTTTCTCTGTCATTTTGCTATCATAAAAATACTTGAAAAAATACATTCCTGACGAAGCTTCAGCAGGAAAGGTCATATTTTATTTTAATTTTCAAGGGGATTTCGTTCGACTTTATGCTTTTTACTGTCGGCTGTTTTATTAGTTGTAATATAAAATATTTAATTTTGAGCTTAATGACTTAACATTTTTCCTGGGCAAATATAAATTCGTTTGCTTCATGTTTTGTGAGATATAATAGCTTTAAAATATGAACAACAAAGGTTTATTTACTAATTTTCTATTCAGTACTTCATGGATTTTATTCATTAACTAGTTTGGCACGGCTTCAGCCCAAGTGAATAAAAGTCTCTCGGGAAATTTAACATAAAAATAAGCATTTTTCGCTTTTTACGCTTCAATAGAATTTAGTTGCAGCACCGTCGATCTTTTAATTTTATTTTGGATAAAATGGTTGAAGGTAGACCGTCTTAAATTAAAAATAACAAAGAATTTGTATTACGATTTTATCCATTTTCTCATCCCCACTAACTTATACTTACTTGTACTTGTAGTTTAAAATATCATATTATCAAAAATGTTTTATAGTAGGAGATGCCATGATGACATATTTGAATATAAGTGTATGTATTTGAACGCCGCAAAAAAGTATTTGAATTATTGGTAGATTACATGATAGCAAAATAATTGTTTTCTGACATAAGATCACGGACGACCTTACGGAACGCTATGCCGCTTCCAATTCGAAATTCCCAATCAAGGGATGCTTTTAAAAAGAAGTTGTAGGGCAATTCAGAAACAGATGTCATAATAAGTTTTATTTTACAACAATATCGACAATAATAGAATTCATTTTCTTTGTATATTTATTCTCTGTTATTTTGAATAAATATGTCTATAGCTTCTACTTTGCTGCAGAAATACACCATCTATTTTATTTGTGATTTTCGTCTTTCTTCTTCACTCAGCTAACCGTTTTTTTTTTTTCTTTATTTATCACTGACAACATCTAAACTTAGAACATAAAATTTGTCCCCATTTAACAAATATCTTCTCTAGATTGTTTAGTCCGTAAAATCTACAAAAGTATAAGTATTCCTATAAAGTAGCTCCTATCCTTACTTTTAATTTCAAAAAATAATCGAGCGCATCAGATAGAGATATTGGGGGTAAATAATATATAAAGTCCCAATTTCGCTTATAGGACGATATGAGTGAAACCTAAGGGGATAGTCTATTTTTCATGCAAAAATCCTCTCTTCAGCATTGTTGTTACTTATTTCGACATTGATGTATTGAATTTTTGAGGTACATTTATCTATCTAGTGTTCGGGAATCACTCGTGCATTATTCATACGGGTCGAGCTAATAGAGCTAAAGCTAGAACATTAATGTTATTTTTTTATCAATTGTTAGGTTAAGCTTACAATTAGATGATCATGAATAATAATCAAGAAGGTAAAAGTTAAACATCTAGATGAGAGAGAAACTAGTAAGTATACCATGAGGTAAACGGCTTTTCAAGGAAACTAATGAAACTAGTAAGTTGGAACCGAAAATCCAACCGAGGAACAAAAAGCTGAAAGGAATAAGTCAGTTTATGGATTAATCATTCCTAATATTACATCTACGCTGAAGACTTAGCTTAAATGAAAATAATAAATTATGTCCTTATACTATACAGCATGTCCCATCGATGGTGTACTATGCTCAATTTACAGTATTTAATACGGTAATTACGTAAATAATACTCATAACATTCCTAATGCATTTTTTCCTATTAGATGAATTCTTAAAACTCTATGCATACAACTGGCCACCCGCCCATTTTTGCTACCTGCATGCACACTTACGTTTAAGATCATACTTTCAGAGGCACGATGTCCACATTAGCGGAGCGGTATATGCCGACTGAGCGAAGCTAGCGATGAAAACATAGATTTAAAGAAAAAATCAAATAAGGAATTTCGTGCGTCGATTTGTTGATTAAGTATTATTTTCAGTTATCAGCGTTTACAAATCAATAAGTACCATTGAGCATAGTATAACATCGGCAAGATACCTGATATTTTGAACATCACAATTGCGCTAAATCGCGCATGGAACCCGGTGAATTTCGTTTTCAAAAGCACGTCAGTACCCACTACCTACTTGCCGCTATTGAAAGTAGCCGCTCGTAAATAGTTGTTATCACAGCGCATGTCGCATGTCGCATGTTTACCATGAAGTGGCATGCTTCCTGCAGAACCGGCATCATATCTAGCCATTGTGCGTTCGATAGTTCCGCTTGAACAAAATACCTTCATAGTTCCTAAACACGACTAGGTAGGGAAATTTGTTGTGTCGAACTTGCTAGCTTTGCAGTTGAAATAACTTTGGCTTCGGATGTTGATGTAGGCTGGAGATTTAACATATTACACTGAGGCATCAAATTCTGAGGTAACTAACATTCAGCTGTAGGTACTATGTATTATTACGAATTGGGTATAAGCGATAAACATTGGAATTGATTCGGATATTTTAAAATATAAAGAAAAATTAACCATTTTGTATAGATAGATAGATAGCTTCAGTACTATTTTAACAAACCTCGCATATTTTTTCTTTATATTATATTTATAAAATTTTAAGCTTTCAGAGTTAGCATCAAGTATAAAGTAACCCTAAAAATACAAATAATAAAAAAAACAGATACTGTACTTCAAGCTTCAACAAAATACTTAGATTCAAAAGTGACATAAAAATCTGAATGAATAAAATCTGAATAATAAAAAATTATATACTAACATTATACAAAACTAAAATGTTAGATCTGATAGGTAAAAGCAGCGCTAGTCAGCCGTTTGTTGACTTTTAAACAACAAGAGCCTCAATTTTGTTTTATATTGCACCATTATTAAAGCACAGGCTGCAATTTATACGCGGTAGGTGCACTCAGGTGCTTACGAATGGAATTATGTCGGCTTGCATCTTCCTGATTATCAAACTTATAATATTACGGTCTAAGTTTTGTTTATTCTAAATTGTAGTACAGAAATTCCGTTATAGTCGCTTGTTTCGTATGTATGTATTTATGTGTCGTTTGTATTTTTCGACTAACAAAACCTTACAATGTATATAATCAGACTTTTACAGTACAGAATTTTACAGCCAGAAACTGACACATAAGCAATATAATACATACTGAATTGTAAATCAATAACTGGTAATCATCATCATCATATTGTAATTTGACATGACACATGAGAATTTTAACTACTAAAAAGTAATAGAAAATTAAATGTGGTATCTTTGTAATCATTCATCAATTATTTAGGAAATAATCCCGTTATTCTTATGTTTCAAAGGAAATATCGTAATTTCCTTTTCGCTCCGGCTTTTAATAAAAAAATTGTTACTACGATATGAACTTAGTTTACACTTTGTTTAATTGCATAACTGGGAACTGTATGTAAACCCATAAATTTAACAAAAGCCGTTTAAAATACGGACCAAGCTGGAATACACTCGCTTTGATGAATAGTTTAGTTTTGCTTTCATTCAAGCATTAGCACGCGTTAATTCCTAATTTAACCTACATGCTATTAAGGATTATTTGCAACGATACAAATTATAATCAAACTCTAAAACAACCAGGGCACGGACGACCGTGACTTGCTTAATTTAGAGCTGGAAAAGGCTGTTATTTTCTTCTCTAATGGACTTGTAGGTTTTTTATCCTCGTTAGAAAAATCCAGAGTTAAATATTTCCTTTTGACTGTTAAATATTTGCTTAATTTTGTACTATTTTGTCTAGCAATCCTTTCAAGGTTTTACTTAATGTGCTTTTGAACGGATTTTTTGCTGAATTTCGATTAAATTAAATTCCTATAAATTGGGGTGAATGAATGAAAGAAAGATTTTGTTCGTGCCAATATATTTCATAATTTAAAACGTACAAGGATGCACAGGTTAATAGCATGGAAAAAAAACATTTGCACCGTTGGTATTTATTGAAGTTAAACACAATGAACCTGTTTAGAAAAATCACTCCATTATGGCGCCCACAAAGCTGGCACATTACCAACACAGTGTTGCGGTGTACCGGCGCGTAACAATGCTATTCGCGACCGTATAATTTGAAATTCATAGAAATTATTACCTTTATCTCTTAATAAAATAGACCTTATAATACCACTGTACTAAGCCTTATGTAATCGTATTTAATTTAAAGGGGTATTTTGTTCATTTGCGCATTCTTCGGAATCGAAATATTTGTAAGAATAACAAACATACATCCTCTAAAGACGACGCGACGACCCGCGAAGTATTAAATTACGGATTAAGACAGCTTCAATATTTTTTCATGTGGAAAGTTAACAGACATGGGATATATATGAAGTAATAGGTGAGAACACGCTATTTGGAATACCTGCGTAGTGTACTGACAATGTTTCGGAGTCTGCACTACCGACCTCGTTCTGAACGCTACATGTACCGCATGTGTACCGTACGTTATGAATCCATGACATTGTTGTATCTTGTCTATTATACCTGATACACTGTTACTTCAGCACTGTTCTACGAGTATTTCCAATCGCTACTAGATTTATTTATTTCATCGAACAAAGCACAGGAACAAGGGGAGCCCCACGGCTGAGTGATTAAGACCTGAGAATTCAAACGAAAGTTTGAGGCTTCGACACCAAACTAGTGCGCTGTAATGGACGCTAAATATAAATTCATTTTAAATTAATATACCACTGCTAGACAAGATAAAGGAAAACATTATAAGGAAACCTGCATGTCCAAGAATTGAAATTTCGCCGATATATGACATCTGCCAACCCACACTTAGCCACTTAAGTAATCTCCAACTGCTTTTTATTTAAAATTTCTGTTTGCCATAGTTCCAAACACTAAATGATATATCAAGAAAATGCGTAGAGTTATATCGTGAATAACTTGACAGTACCTGCTATTTACCTCCAGCATATAGCTATATATACCAACGTCACAGACCAGAAGCGGGAACATAACAATTAACATCCGAATTGTTGATATTATCTTAATTGCTCTTGAGAAGACAGTATACTGTCAACGCTGCCTCATTATTTATTAACAGAAAAAACTTTCTTATTTACTAAGTTGTTTTAAGACAATTAAGTGTTTACAAAAAGTTTCTATTTGCGTGACCGTTTAGTTTTTTCGAGGAGTTTCCCAAACTTCGATAAATTAATTTCTCGTTGGGTTTCGCAATTCGATTTGATGAAAACTAATGAACGGATTGTTTTAATATTAAGTAACATGTGATAAACATGGAATAAATCGCTAAAGAAATATGTTTTAATGGTAGAAACTGGTCGCCTACCATCAGGGGACCCACCAACCTGTACCAACTATCACATAAAAAAGCTAAGTCAGTAAAATTAAGAAACTTATTAAGAAAAATAAGCAAAAATTTTTAACAAATATTCTATGTACAATGACATCAAAAACTATTTCAGAGGATGTTTTAAGAATGATTTTCGCTTCTTTTTTATTTTTTATTAAATTATATTTATAGCGTTACGAAGTTGACTTCAGTTTTACTAAGCATTAATAAATAAAAACTGTGTGTGTGTGTGTGTGTGTGTGTGTAAAGAATACAATTAGAGTTTTTCAAAAACTTTTACCAAAATTATTATAGATTCCATGGAAAGTACTTGCAATAAGATTTTATCATCATACAATCCATTTGCCGATACTTTAGATAAGAAAATTTAAAAAAAACAAATATTAAGTAAAGTATTTCGCTGTAAATAATTATACCGACTACAAGGAATATGTTTTATCAGAAAGTTATTTTTAATAAAACATATTCCTTGTAGAGAAAGAATTTATAAGTATGTTGTTTTTGGAGCAGAATAAACGGTTAGAATAATACGCTCTTAGTTCTCTAAACTCACTAAATGTACATTTTTTATTTTATATAGAACATTGCTTTGAAAAACATTTAAAATTAAAATGCATTTGCTTATATGAAAGGAGAGAAGAAAAAAACCCTCTTTAGATAATTTAAACTTAGCACACCTGCTCGATAAAATAAAAGGTTTATGATCGTTAAAAATATGACATAAAAAACAAATGGAAAATAAATTCCAAGAGGCAACTGTAAATAAAATAAATAAACAAGATATTAAAAAAAAAACAAAGAAATATATGAACATCTACAATTTAGTAATATATGACATATTACTAAATTGTTCATTAAAAAGCAGATAGTACAATTTATGTACAAATTGTTAATATAATTATTATTTTATTTCGAAAACTGCGTACTGAATGAATAAGCTCCTTTATAAGTTAGCAATTTGATCATATGCCAACATATCACCACCTAATTCAATAATGACTACATAAATTATTTTATGCTTAATGTTGTCGTTAACTGTTAACTAACTAATTTGGCTTATCTTATAAGCTCAGCTTCGAGATTACTTTGCGGCTTTATTTTTCGATCAATGAATATTATTTGTATGTACTTCATAATATTTCATGTGAGTAATTTGTTTAGTATACCCAAAAACTGATACGAAAATCCAGGAGACGAGGATAAGTACATTCTTCGAGTGTTTTTCAGTGTTTCCATATAATAATGACTTGTTTGTTGTAACATTTTATTTTGATACAATAAATTAAAACAAGTAATGAGCCGCGAAACGTATGTGTAGGCGTACTGTACTATTGTATTTAACATATACTTTTGATTATATAAGTCTTTTATTTAGAAATTGATTGAAGCGATCGGCTAGCTGAGTTCGAACGAAACAATTAAGTATACAAAATTCTGAAATAACGAAGCGTTTGTTCGGACTAACCACATGATCGTTATTTGTTTTGGACGGACTTTGAAGTGGTTAAGCAAAATTTATGTTTTTGATTACTTTTAGTGCATTGGTGTAAAATTATAGATAAATATACAGAATTCATTGGAACTGATAGGTGGTTGTAATCCGGTCCTTATTGGTATTTTGCATTCACGAACAATTTTTTTCGCGTTTAAAATTTTGGTTTGAATTTTTTCTGTTCTTTAGGAATTTTAATCATTTATAAAGCAATTGAATGCTATGAATCTATATACTTATGAATTATGATAGTTTGAATTATTTTAAATGTATGGTTTAGGGTATGGTTTTTCTAACCAGATATTAATCGTGCAACGCGAGCAATAGAGCACGTGGTTCGCTTAATAGTAAGCGATCACGTCGGCCCATAAACATTTACAGTTTTAGTAATAACCCTTCTTCAGAACACGTATCTTTGTGTACAAAGGATATTTTGTAAACACACAATAACAATATCGACTCTGTGAGTAAACTATTCTGATGCAAGTTTCATTAAATATTGGTTCCTGTTAGGGTGTTTAACATCTCTTTGTACAGCTTTGTATGAACACAAGAAATTTGATACATGCTTCCGTATTATATTATGTATGTAACATATTATGCTTTTCACGATTTCCTAATTAATAAGTACTTAATTTTAATTATTAAATTTAGCAAAGGCCGCGCTCCATCGATACAATCTTTTATATAATGTTTTCATATTGTTTGAGATGGTTTTAAATAATTTCAATAGGTAGCGTGGAGTGTCCCTTAGGCACATAAAACCGAAGTAGTAAAAGAAGTTCGACTGTTGAGGCGGAATCACAGGTGGCCGAGAGGCTAGGCGTTGCTACTGTTTGTAAAATTGAGGCTAGGCGTTGCTACTGTTTGTAAAATTCCGCCTCGTGGCCAATTTTTTCTTATTTTTCTATATAATTTATAAACGGTGAAAACAACGCAAAATATACTAAAACATCAACTTATAAATATAGCTTCGCCCCTTGACATTTATATAGCATGCGTAGGCCAAACCTACAGTTCTAAGATAATGAAATATAAACTCAAACTCAAACATTTATTCATTCGACTAGACTCTTTTGAATCGTCATATTACACAGTTATACCATTTACCACCGGTTGGGAAGGCAGATATAGATTCTATAGAGAAGAGTCGGCAAGAAACTCTGTAGTTGCTCTTTTAAAATAATATAAATCTTACATTTTAGATCCATTATACATCGCTTTGTCGTAATAACGTCATGTAAACATCCTTTAATTGATGGTAAGCCCACACTGACAAACATTATTAACTACACATATGTCTTCGCTTTAACCCTGCTTAAAAGAAAAGCCTTTCCCAATGCATTGTCAATAAGGAAAATTTATTGAGAAAATTTTCCTTGCAGTACAATATTTTCTTGATATTTTCCATTTTGCTTTGATTTTTGAAATAAACATTCATTCTGCATTTCTAAGATTTCCAATGAATATGCCATAAGCATATTCCTGTAAGCTTCATGTGGAGCTGGATGAATGTTTCCGTTTTTATATTTATCTATTTGGCCGGATATATTTTGTACCGTACAATGATTGCGACGCAATTGTTTTAGAGTCTCACTTACCTAAATTAAAATGAATTGATTTGGAAAACAGAAAATAATGTATGTAAACATAATTTTTTTCAATAACAACGCCAAAATAGAAACTAATATCTCATATATTCCAATTTATTTTAATTTATAGTACAACATACTCAATATTACATATTTGCCAGCCCCTATCACTTTCACATTATGAAAATTAATGAGACGTCCTCATAGATTCTATTTGAACAACTAATTTGACGCGATGTTTCTGTTAGATTTTCCAATCACATAACGTAATAAGATTTACGATGAGATAGATTATATTCAATTCATAATGCGTCTTCGTTAATTCTTCTAATCAATGTTTTCGGCTCCGCTTCGAGGGATATCTTTGTGTTACTTTAACATTAAGGGAAACGTAGAAAATTAACAAGCAGCTTCTACGACTCAACCTGCATGCGAATGTCGTCTTTATGAGAAACATTATTCTACTTGTACTGAATAAATTACTTATACACCCGATTGTCACGAGTCACATTGAATGTGGAATAGCTCTAATTGCTTTTGAATTTTCATGTGTGTACGAATGTGCAATTTATGTCTCGGGTAAATAAGATGAGCACGGTAAAGGGAATACTAATTTATCACCGCTAGAACATCGATGTTTACATGTACCCAACCAATATCCAAACTTTTTATCGATACTGGGGACGCGGTTCTACGATTTACGTGGATGCTATCAGGGCAAAAATTTAATTACAAGAGTCGTTACATTCGACGGAGGGGACGGAGTTAAGGGTACTATAGCTAATTAGTTAGCTCTGAAACTTGGCGATAATTTAGATTGCACGGTTACGATGTTGTCTCGGATAATGAAAAGTTTTTCAGCGAGACAGGTAAAACTTTAGATAATTTATAAATTTCGTAGACATTTTTTATTAAAAGAATGTGATTTATTTTGATGAACATACTAAATATGTTATGGCTACTTTATAGTGTAGTAGTATAGTGTCTTTAAATAAGGTTTTTGACATCTCTAGAGAACACAAACTCGTAACTTTATTAAACGTACAATATTTCTGAAACTCAAGGTTCAAGGATTAAAGCATATATACAAAATCTGAGTGTCTATCTCTTTTTCACGCCTAAACTAATGAACCCATGTGGATGAAGTTTTCTATATAGATAGTTTGAAACCCGAGAAAGATCATACGATTGAATGGAATATCTTTCGAAACCTTGGCATATGATACTGTCAAATTTGCTATGTTGAGTAAGAAATGTAGGTCACTTAATTTAAACAAATCTATAAAATTTTATTACAGTGAAACACCGCGTTTTCACGAGAAATTTTCCACGGTACTTTGGTCTAACTTAACTTGGATGGTAATTCGATATTGTCGGTGGTGTCACTGGCACTAATATTTTAAAATATTCTTGTGTTTAACCAGGCCCTCCATGATATAATAACATCAAAATGTGAGGACATTAAACGTAATTTTGTTGAGGCAACATGATATAAAAATGTAGTTTCTTTATAAATATTACATTTATTACAAATAATTGTGTATTATTATAGTGCCAGTATCCTTCCTACCTCTATGCTTTTAATCATTCATAAGCACTCCCTGGTGCAATAGTAGGTAACCGTTAATAAATTTTACATCAATATGTACATATTAAAATGTCAATTCTTTCTAAAAAATGTGAAAATTATGATAAAATTTACCATATTTAATCACTACTACCAATAATAATACAAAGACTACTTAAACACATTGTATCATTAAAAAAAACATGAACTTTATCCGCATACTTCACATGTATTTTTTAAACAAAAAAATCTCTGCTAATTTGATTGCATTGTTTGCGCATCTTAATTGCACTGTTAGAGTAAAACATACAGCTATATATAATACATATATATGTGTTTGTATTCTTTCGTTAAAGGAACTGTGAACATAAAAACTAAGCGAGCTTTTACTCCAGGTAACAATTTACGGTGAAACCGTTTTGCGTTTTAATCGGAGCTGCAATTTTATATCTCTATGTTGTATTATTTTAACGTGAAATGTGGACAGTGGGTTGCATTTTTAGAAGCACCTACAAAAGAATAAAATATTAATAATGGGAAATTTAACTGTTAAATTAAATAATAAACTGACTTCACCACACAAGTCAGTTTACTTTCACTTCTCATTACTCAACGTCTCAACTAAATTAATATAGGTAATTACTAATTCCCCTAATGTAAAATAACAACGTTATATAGCATGTTTGAGGACTTAGGAAGCATAATTACGTGACATACGACATTTCAGCAAGCAAAAATGTTCGCGAGAATTAAAAAATCAAATCACGTTATACGCAGTTCAAAAGTTGCTGGTTCACCTTAACGAGGTAATTAACGCTACAATTTAAGTTTCATAATGACGATCCAAGTTGTAGTTCCCCGGCCATTAACTCACTCAATATGGCCATAATGCTCAGAGAAAACTTTGCGACTTGTACATGCTTGCAATATCTCTTTATTCCTTCGTACAGTATTACTGTACGAAGGAATAATATAAAAAAAACTCATTAAGTTTGTGTAGTCGTTTTTATTAAATTAATTCATAAATTAGCTTGTGTTATTTAACATAATCATATACACGGATTCAAAATATAATGAGGTACTTAACCCACACTTTTGATGACACATAATGAGGTACTTAGACCACAGTTTTGACATAATCTGTGATATTGTTTTGTGATGGAAGTGAATCAGTTATTCATGAATACGTTCATTCATATTAAAAATTATTGAAGATTTAATCTTTTAAAATTTTATATAGGATATTAATTGAATGAAAAAATTTATTCTTTAAAATGGGTTCCCGAATTAATAAAATATCACTGGCAGCCAATCACTCGTTCAGGTACTTGGTTAGCTCATGAATCATTAAAGTACAGCGCCGTATTTCCTTACCATTACACAAATAATTTATTGTTATGTCAATGATGTCTTATATATTGTGAGCATGTTGAATATCACACCTTATCCGTAATACGCATAAACGTGCATTTGTATGTCATGAGGTATGAAAGGAATGCTAGTTCTCTCTAGTACTCACAAAGAACATATTATTATAACATGAATGCTTCATTGGATATGTGCGATACGAAAAGTGCATCCATTTCTCTTTATTCCCATATCGTTGGCTTTTCAGTTTATTTAAACGATATATTTCAATGCTATTAAATTTTCAAATAAATTGGTTATTGACATTATATTTTAAGAGATTAAGTATATTAACATAATAGAGAATATATATATTTATATATACGAATTGGAAATGTCCCTTTTTGGGTTAACTAACTTAAAATATTTTTGATAAACGTTGATATTAAATTATTTTATTGGTATATTCAATTTATTTTATGGTATATAGTTATAGTAGCATGAAACAAATTTGTACATGAAAAATAATTTAGCATAGCATTTTATATGTCGGAATAATGAAACTGCAATTTTCATCCCACTGCATACAAACGAAGCAAGGTCGAAAGACTATAAGAAAATAAATACATAGCGGAACTAGTGCAAATATTCCCGAAGAAGTCACAACTTTATCGTGTTTGCATTATTTCACAGCTGGCTGATCGCTTCAATTTGCGTATGAATGGATTATGAACACTGAAAAAAATCAAGGAAATTGCTTGATATTTTTACAAGCCCTGATATTTTGAATAAGCATTTATTCCACCAAGTACGTTAAGATTTTTTTACCTCAAGCGAAGGCTTTTTTAATGAATTATTTTGTTCAGTTGTGCATTTATGAATTAGGCCATAATTTTTTTATATCGGATAATATTTTATTGTTTCAAAATTCTCTTCGATACTAATTATTAGTATATATGATGGATGTCTGTTACTCAATCATCGTTGAAAAGACTGAATGTGTCTAGAATATATTCCATGATAAATATAATTTATCTGACGCAGAGTTAGATTATATTATGGTGTAGCTCAGAAACCACGCAAGTAAACTATCGAATGAAGTTCATAATGAGGGTTTTTTATCAAAATAATACAAAAGAACTGTAAAATTACACTGACCGATATCTAAACATGTTCTGTAATAGTGAATTGTAATTGTAAATAAACTAATATCTAGGGCTTCAAAACCTTTTACATTTAAATAAACTATGTACCTACATTGAAAATGATAATTATCTTAAGTAATATCGCACATTATAAAGGCAATAAACTTCAGTATTGTAACCAATAAGTATTTTGGATATAAATAAAATAATGCAATATTTTGTAGAATATCCGCGTTTTAGCAAATTTTTTAATAGGTGATGGATTAACACACTTGAATTGGCACAAAATTGCCCAATGAAATGTATTAATCGAGCACATCAAAGCAATTCTGTTACAGTAATTGAAAAATCAACTTTATTTTGTACCAGACAAGAAAAGGAAAATGTTATCAGAAATAATTAAAGTACAACGCATGAACGAAACAAAAAAAAAATCTTTGTTAATAAGTGTAATCACATTATTAAGGAAGTGGGGCGCATTTCGGCACGCATTGGGCCACTTCCATCAGGCGGACCACCAGGTTAGTTGCTTATTGTTATATAAATAAGGCAGCTATCTTAACGTAATAATAATATGAGTGTCAGAAATATATATGTAACTTAGTTAATTGTGTCCTATATGGACATATGGTGTACATTAAAGAGATTTTCTTTCATTCATTAATAAATATTTTAATAAAACTCCTCTATATAAGCAAATACTATTTACCAGAATCAGATTTATAACTAATTTAGACTTTGTTTTTTTTTTGTTATTCTAAGGAGGAATTCAACCAATATAGATCTATTTCTTAAAATAATTCACAATAATTTGAAAGTTAAGTTGATTGAATTTCAGTTTGAATAAAAATTATTTTCTCCTACCAAATTGGCTTATCTGGTACAGAAAATTATTACCAAATAAATCAATGAGCAAATGTTAACTTTGACAAATATTTGAAGTTATAAAATACAGTTCTAGATTAGTGATGAGGCGCTAGCGAAGAAAACCGATTAATCTAAACATTCAATGTTATTTCAATCTTAATTACTCTTTAAAATTGAAACCGATTGACAAATGTTAATAGACAGTACAAATCAATTTATATTTTAAGTGAGTTTTTAACTAATTCTAATTGAAAACATATAAAATGGGCTTGTTTTATAAAAACATTAATATGTATTGATTTTGTTCTTCGCTATCTTAACTACTCTAAAGAGCTTTCCTCCGAAAATCAAGGGTTCGCTAATAGGGCAACCCAATAATAACAGTAAAAGATCTCATAGCTTATCTCGATGGCATATTTGGAGGATATCCAAGCCATTTGCCACAACGCGGCACAAATGCCACTTTAGACCCTGAAGCAAATGATGTGAAAACATATTTATGCGTGCCTTCACAAAGTTGACGGATTCCTTTAAAATTCGATGGCGATAACATAATCCAATTTGAGATAACTTTTATGTAAATTGTGGGTTTAGGTGTTGAACTGATTTTGCGAGCATCAAATAAAATTTATAGCGTGAATATCAAGCTGGGAAAACAACCGCAACTCATTGTTCCGCGTCACAATAGTTGCTTATCATCTGTTGACGCGTTTGCTATTTCACTGGAATAAATAAAGTTGATATTCAACTTCACTTTATTCCTCCCGTGAAATGAATAAACATAAAGAAAATGTCTACGTTTCAATAATATAATGATAAAGGATAATTCCCTCGAAAGGTATATAAGCTTAGGATAAATGATACAGCTACGGAATTAGAAGGTCTCAGGTGATACGTAGGTAATAGTATAAAAGCGTTTGACAGGGGCCTATCATTCATTTCGGATCCCATCTGTGAGCAATTTACCTAGTACTAGCCGATCACAAATCTAATAAAAAATAGAATGTTTTAAATCTCGCAACGGTCGGGTCGTATCCCTTGAGATTGAAAACCTTTAGTCAACATTACCATATTAAAATTGCAATAGTTATTTATAGAAGGTAAGGTTATTCTTATAATAATCTGATATAAGGTGAACATTTTCACAAATATTTTTACTCCTAAAAATACTACAAGTATATATAGGGATGAGAAGAAAGAAGATTTCAATGTTATTGCACTAAGTACAATTAAACAACATAATATGAGAGATATATTAGTGGCGAAAAATTAAATATTCGCATTAAATATTCACATATAGCAGTGGTGGCTCTGTGGTGAGAACCTCGGACTTCAAAATCGATAAGTCGGGGTTCGAGACCGGGCGAGCGTGCAGGAAATAAATTGATTTTTCAATTTATCTGCGCATGTGGATAACATCACCACTGCTTAAACGGTGAAGGAAAACATCGTGAGGAAACCGGCATGTCCGAGAATTAAAAGTTCGACGACATGTGACATCTGCCAACCCGCACTTGGCCAGCGTGGTG
>NW_024045132.1:222979-235961 GCF_012273895.1 Zerene cesonia | reverse complement strand
TTTTATCTTGCATAAATCGCATATTTAAAGCGTCGGTATTTGGACATGACGTTTTCACAAAAACATTTAATCATTCGTAAATATGTAGTAAAATTGTCGCATTGTTTTCGAAGTGATTCATAAAACAATAACAATTCGCGCTCGTTGCGAATAGAATGGTACAAATGTTATTGGCAAAATATACCCAATTATGAAATAAAAGTTTTAACTTCAGTAACGTTAATGTTCATGGCCATTCAGATTTATATTTTAATCTAGCACTAACAGTTTGAAACTGTACATGGCCTCTATTTGGTTAGAAATTGAATTTGAATAGAGAGCGCAATCGTCTATGACGCTGTTAATATCCGAATACAGGTTATATTTGCGCTTACAAGCGCTCTGCACTTTACAATATGGGATGTACAGGTGCCAGTGCGATGGAACATGCTAATTCTGTGATTCAATTGTGATACTAATGTGTCTTTGTCAGAACTCCGAGACCCCAGGGATGTTTCAAAACAAACCACTTCCTAACAGATTGTAAGTTTGTGCAGGCAACGCTATGGTTGTTAATTGGCTTGATTATTTATTATTCGGGCTGTGTTGCTAGCCGTGGCTAATTTGCGCTGAACTCGCTTGTTAGCTCTGCGCGTTGCTTAATTCAATATAAGGTGACGCAAAACAAGCTAGTTTAGATTTTAAATCTATAGACAACCACTATTCAATAGCAAACCTCAATTCGCTATCATAATTACTAAGGAAGGTAATAACTTTTATTAAAATATGTAAAGTAATAAGTAAATAGCTTTGGTATATTGGTAATGGCCTTTGGTGAACAGTGTATAAAGTTTATAGTGTCAATGAATCGAAGCAATAATTTAGTATCAGAGAAATAGTATTTAAATTAACAGTAGTTATGGTTTTCTTTCCCTGCAAAAATATAATACAATTTGCTACGATTAAATCTTTGTTTCCAGAGAAGACCAGCTTGAAATAGAAGCATGCGAATGCTATTGTTTTTCGTTTAGTGATTGTAGGAGTTAGTTGCCCATTCTAGGAAGAGTGAGGAAAACCTCATCGGAAAATTTTTATTTTCTTTCCTTCCTTTACCTCTCAAAAACCGGCAAAGTATTTACAGAGGTCCTACCTCTGCAAATGTTCATGGGCGGTGGAGATCGCTTAACATCAGGTAAAGCACCAGTTCGGTTGCACGCTCTGACATACAAAAAACTCAAAAGTTAAAAATCCTCCAATGTATAGTACAAATACTTATTTTATCATAAAAACTTTGGAATGCTCACTGTGAAATCGAATTGGAGAAAAAGGCAAACTTAAGTTCCGCTAACTTTATTAAATGAAAGAAGTGCAAAGAGCTGTTCGAGATTCAATATTATTCCTTGCAAATTACACCCATTGCCTTAAAATTTCGCTGAGCGCAAGTGGGAGTGAAGTCAGTGCGTCCAATTGGATGGCATATTTTAATGCCGTCTGGCAAGCAGCCACTGCCGACGACACCCTCTAATGTTTTCCTGTTTCTCCCTAATGTGCCTACTTAACGAACTAAACTTTCTTATCGAACAAACCAACAAGTCAGTTCTAAATTCCGGAATAACATTTCGGAAAATTACTACTATTAAACTCGCGTTCGCAACGTATTCGATTTTACATTTCAACTAATTTTAGTATCTAGTTATTTATCAGTTACATTAAAATTTTCTCCGTTTAAATATATGTTGGGTGGATTATCCTACACTACCTGTACCTGAACCTGAAAAGTGTACCTGAACAAAAATTGCATGGGATTTGAACTCGGTTCCGACCATCAGAGGATACTCTGTTAAATGCTCTGTTAGATGCGCTTTGCTCACGGTGATATTTTTCGATTTGATCGGACCATATTACCAAGATTTCCTATAACCTAGACTGTCCGTCAGTCTGTCTGTCTGTATGTCTGTTCATCTGTCACCAGCCTTTCAAACATAAACGGTTTGCACGGTGAAATTAGATGGTTGACAATTTTTTTTTTGCAATTGCTCTTTAATGTATTTATTTCAAACCGTTAGTTTCGAGAGTCCGACTCGCAACAGATCAAATTATTTTTTATTTCCATTACACATCATCTTCTATTCTAATTCTAGTAAGCCAAATTTTACCCATATTAAAGAAAAAATATCTCGGTAGCACATTCACAAATAAAACATCACATAATTATTTATATCAGGTACACTAATAATAGTAAATAATTGTAGTAAAAACAAATATAATAGTGCTTGTGTCATTAAATAATAAAAAATATATATCTTCAAAGAAATTGAAAGCCTCTACCTAGGCTAACCAAACCAATTCCACTCCGATAGATGATTGATAAACGTGATCACGATATTTTGCCATTTTCATCAAACGCGAATGCTAAAGATTCATTTCGTTTATTGAAATCAAATAAAAGCTCGTATGTCGTAGCTAACTCGATTTAAGATTTTAACATCATAGATAAATCAAACTTGTCTCATATATAAACAAATAGAAAAAACATTTTGAATAGTCACCGTATGATATTTATAATACTTGTTATTAGTTTAGTTTTTCAGTAAAAAAATATACTTCAATTTAAGCGTTTTAGTACACATTATTATTAAACCACGGCGTTCCTCAATACGTGTAATATTTTTTTCATGTCCTTTGACCGCATTAGGCGAGTCACCCTTCCGCATAAATACGTCTGATGTATTTAAATGTCTTTTGTTGGCGAGTGAGTATCCATAGAGTCCCAAATCTTTTTTTACATAATACAAATTTTCCTTTGAATGCTTATGTATTATACACTTGTTTGGGTTTGATCCGTGCGTTGTCTATTGACTAAAGAAAGTATTGTGAATAGATAGTATCTAAAGTCATTGACTCTTATTAAGTCATCAACAGAATTGAATTATGTTGAATAATTAAAGTGAGTGTGCTTCTGTGTTTGATGTTAGACACGAAATGACTGATAATAAATGTTTTGAACTATTTAGAAAAGTATAATTAGGTGACTGGAACTAAGTAATAGACAAAGAGAAACATCGAAGACAAATAATTACTCACTAAAAACATATTAACTCATAGGGTAATACGTCTAGGCCGTGTGTTCCCAAAAATTCATATATACAGCCTTTATAAATTACTAATGTTCCACGACAAACTATCTTTCTATGTAACGATAAAAAATCATAAATTGTAGAAAATTTATATCAAATATAAAATATATTATTAGGTAGCGATATTTTTACTCAACGAGACGTTATCTTGAAGACGAACACACATAAATGAGATCGATTGCGTAAAATAAGACGTGAATGGTTAGCTTATCAGTGCTCCATTGTGCCAGACAATTTTCGAGCGGCTTATATCACTGAATTACGAGTGTTATTCAGTAATATACGGTTTCATTTGCTTAAAAGCTTTATACATTTGCTGTTCCAAGCGCATTTCGGTGGTGTTGGCGCCATCATGAAAATTATCCTGTCATTGTCTGTGACTGCACTGAATTTAACTTGACACCGTATCATTTCGTTTTTAGCCATGCATGCATACAATTAAACATTTTTTGCACTCACATTAATTTATTCTGTAAACCTTTTAATCGTCTAACGATAGATGAATCTAGAGCTTGGCATTCTATTCTCCATCACCTTTGCTCTCTAAATACTATTCAAGCTATTGAAGCTGATAGGAGAACCTGTAATATGGAATGATAATTTAACGATTAACACCTATCAATTTGGCAGTCAAACGTATTCATTGAATTGGTTCGTTTGATAAGCGGTAATTTAGTGTTATTCAGATGTGGACGTTTCTCAAATCAAAGACTGAATGAATCCCTTTGACAAAATTTCCCTTTGACATGAATCACTGTATGTTGAATATCACCTATTATTCACTTAATATTCAATCGATTGCAACCTATGAGTAAATTGGACCAGTATGAACATGTCGCAGGGAAGTGAGGATATCGGATATTTCACCAAATCCTTAGGGATACCACGAAATTATGAAGTTGTAAGATACTTTAATATTTGATGATTTGTGATGCTCTTCTGTTTATGTGTATGTTTATATGCTTGATTTTAAAAATGCTTTAATTTCTCACTTGCAAATGTTATATCTCCATTTACTAACCCGCACTTGGCCAGCGGTGAATTAAGGCCTAAACCCCCATAAAAGGTTTGCGTCCCTACAGTGGGAGCAAATATGAGTCGATAATGATGAAATCTTATTTACTTATACCTATTTACTTTTACCTGTGTATTCGTTTTCGTTGTACGACTGTTTGGATTCTTAGAGAAGTCATGAAATGTCACGTTCGTAACTTCGTTGACGACTTGGTTGCAATGTCAAAATGATAAAAAGTACAACATAGCGGAAGAATTAGAAAAAAAAAAACACAATAAGCATGAATCGAAACATGTGTAATTATATTATTTCCTGTTACAATTATCCTAATTGGAAATTTGATATTTATCTATTCAGTGTTATTGTTAAAATGATATCTATTAGTTAAGTAAGTATATCGACCTTATTTATATTATTTTTATATTGATTGATATTGTACGATGTTTCTGGACTGTTTTACCGTATATCGCGGTATATTTGCCGGGGTACACCCCGGTACGGTATTTTGGTATATAGGATTATTTTTTACTATAAAGTAATCGCAGACGTTACGAAGAAAAAATACAGATATTACTTGTGTGTTTGTTCAAATAAATTCTGAATTATATGCCAGACAAGTATATATAATTCCTTTAGGTCTAAATATTACTGTAATATTGATTGGATGTAAACTATTTTTCTTCAATTGACAAGCGATAAAGTTGCATTTTTATGCCCAAAAAATACTTAACGATTTAAAATATTACGGAAATAATGCCTAGTAATTAAAAAGAAACCATTGACGTTTAATAGCTTGAGAGTGCTTACATAAAAAAGCAATGCTACACTTATTTTTCTTCTCGTTCCTCTGAGTAAAATCTCATTTCATATTTCTGTTCCCTGAATGTACAGTTATTAAAATAACATTTTCTATAAAATTTTATAACATATCATATTCTGTTATTTTTAATACTGAAGTGAAGACGTTTTTAATTACGTTATAATTGTATATACATGTGAAAACTTGTAATTGACCTTATTTTCTTTTTTCACTTATGCTACGATTGTATTTATAGCTGTAAGTTTTCTTTTAATTAAGTAAAAAAATAGAGACATTCATAAATTGTACACTCAGCTCTCAAAATTATTTTTATTTTATTTAATTTTAGAATATACTGTAGTTATATGTTGACAACTTTATGTCTAAATTGATACTTGCATATATTACACACGTATACGTAATAGGGCAATTGATGCTAAGACCCTTATTTCATTTACCACAAGAATCCTAATACAATTCTAGAGTCCAGATGAAGTGCGATAATTATATATAAGTATTGCCCAATTTAACTTCAAAATACCAGCTATTTCATGTTTCTCTTTGATCTCTGAGTAATTTTGGCTCTGTCGCCCGCATATGCTGTTTGATTGACGCATGGCGATGAACGCAGCAATATCCTGTGAAATAAACAAATTCATATTGAACGCCGCTACACAATACCATACACTTGTGCAAAATTTATCGCAATATAGCAAAATTGAAGAGTCTTTTTTGTTTTTTTATTTCGTGGATAAATTAGGCGACTGATGGCGCTGATGACTTACGCGTGTAACGCAATTTGCTAATTTCTACCGTACTCTAAAAGCTGAAATAAATTGCATCAGTGAACTAATTTTAGATTTAGTTTATAATACAGCTCTTTCATTAATCATTACATTGTACAAAACAATATTGCCCGCCTCTCTGTATGCCTGTTTTAGCATTTTTTTTTTATTCAATTCATTCCGGTTCGGTTATTCCATCGAACAAAAACAAAAAACAAGCGCAAGATGCAGGGTAGTACCGTCGTATTGCTTTTATTTTATCTCATAGTCGGCAAATGAGGTGGTGGGTCGCCTAATGCTAAGCGCTACCACCGCCCATAAACATTTGAAGAGGCGTAAGGTATCTGCAAATGTATTGCCGACTTTAAAGGAGTTGTTGGACAAAGAATGGCTTGATGAAGGGGGAAAAGGAAAGGACTGGGAAGGGTAAGAAAAAGGATGTAGTGCATGCCCAATAAAGTCAAACTCGCATTTGCATTCTCAGTGAATCATTTCATTTGATATCCAGGATTAAGGAAAGAATTAAAAAAAATTAATCACCATCTTGCGTGTTCAGCCATGTCGGATTTAGAATGACGTCACTATACACATGCATTGTCATCAAAACTTAACGTATACAAAAATTGCAAGAAATTATACATACAATTATACCATATTTGTAATTCATTACAATTCTCAGAAATTGTCTTACATCAATTTATTTTAAAAAACCATTTTAGTTCCATTTAGAAATTAAAGACTTTAAAATGGATTTTAAACGCGATTTATTCATTCTATTATTCACAGTCTCCCCGTGACCACGCTCGCTGTAAAGTGTTCGAAACGTCTTGTTAATAATATGATGAATATATTGCGTTTAAAATCCGTTTAAAAGTCTTTAATTTCTAAATGTATAATACTCGCGTAAAATCAAACACGAGAAAATACATTTTAGTTCCACCCGTTATAACTAAAGAAAAGATAAACGGATTCAAACAATTTTCGGTTCCTTGAATTTTGTTTCCGTGTATATAAGGATTTTTTGTATAATTTTTTTTAAATTGCTAACAGGACTGAACGAGGGCGAGCAGCTAGTTCGTTGTAAATGCATTGTATTATATTGTATTTCCGTTCCTTTTGTTTCGGTTATTCGCTTATTTATCAGTCAAAGGTTCATTTCACAATAAGCAGAACGTCTTTTTGTCAGAAAACGTAAGGGAATAATCAAATTCAGACAACCAATGCTTAAAGAGATAATCACTATTATCTTTGATATAGGTCAGTTCAGTGGATAAATCCTTGGTATCTAAAGTAAGAAAAAGAAATAATTTCGATAAGGGGTGTTAAAATGAACAAATGACTGCTATTAACCTATCCACGATAGAAGACTACTGTAGAGTGTAGAGAGTATAAAGTATATCATATATATAAACGTTGGGTTTATACCCAACTGTATTTCTTAATACTCTAATTTCTGATTTAGATCCCTGAAGTGTAAAAACAGTAATTATAATGATAAATGTGAATCACTTGCCGCCATTTCGGTTTAAGTAGGTAATTTGAAAAGTATCTGTGGAGGCACATAATGCACAGCTCTGCAGAACTGAAATCCAATTTCCATTCAGGGTGCAGAGGAATCGAATCTAGACGCCGATTGCGGCCAGGTACGTTCGAGTTAAATCGGATTTTCACTTTGCCTACATTCTTCTTTACTCGATAAATTATAAAATCCAGCCAATAGTCTTATTGTAGAAAATTGTTAAGTGACTTTTAACTTAAGGCGATTTACTGTGAGCGTGTTCAACTGTAAGGTGAAAGGGTTTCCCGTTTATTCAAATACTCTATTTTCGATTTATACATTTTCTTATTTATAAGTCTACAGTAAACAAAATAGATAATTCATGATTGTATCATAAGGAGCTATCGAGTAAAAGATTGTTAATAAAAATACAGTCGAAAAATTAATCGAATCGATTAAAAAGAAACTGAAAAATATAATATTCTTCTTTTTTACATTGATATAATAAATGTCAATACAGTTTAAAAATTTAAAACATCTTTTAAGTTTTTAAGAAACTATTGAGAATAACTTAACTTTTCTAGAATCTCTACAACTTCAAATATAGCTTTTTTCTAAGATATTCCATCAATCTACTTAACAATAAACTGACGGGCTATCGAATAAAACAGAGACCTACTAAGAAATAACAAAGAAAATTATTTAAGTGTAGAATTCTCGACAATTTTCAGTTCTTAGTTATTTATGGGGACGTCACATAAGGAGCGTATGTAATATATAATCTTTATGGGCCAATGCCCATAAAGATTATATATTACATACGATTATATATTACAAAATGATTAATGACTACCCAATGGTAGTCATTAATCATTTTGTACTTCAGTCCTACTAATATTATAAATGCGAAAGTTTATAAGGATGTGTGTGTGTTTGTTGCTCTTTCACGCAAAAACTACTGAACCGATTGCAATTAAATTTGGTACGTACATAGTCGGACAACTGGAATAACACATAGGCAACTTTTTATCCCGATATTCCTATGGGATACGGACTTGCGCGGGTGAAACCGCGGGGCGCAGCTAGTGATTTCATAAAAGACAAGGAAATATATTCACTACAATGTAAATTTGTAAGTTTATTGAATCTCTGTGAATCATACGTTATCGCCAAGGCGTTTAATGGTAAAACTATAACATTTACCATATTATGTATAAAATTAGTTCATATTTTGCTTCGATGATAAATATTGAAGACAATTTACCTGGTACAATTCCACAGAGCGGATTTTATTAAATTTCCAATATTTATGTTGAATTTAATTTAGGTACGCGATTTTCGAATTTCATAATAAATCCTCGATTCATAAAACCAAATGATTCTTTGAAGTGGACAATCATCATCATGAATATATAATAGTTTTTTATAATATTTGTTTCCACAAAACGTTTATGAAGATTTCAATCAATATTATTTCAATCATTTTCACTATTATGTTAACCAAATAAATAATTTCTTAACGTAGAGAATATGCCTCGGTAGACCTTGGTTGTTTCATAAATCAGAAATAAAAAAAATCGTCACAACTGGTTATCAGATGGGTAAAAGTTGAACTTATATGGTTTCTTTAATATTAGTGGATACAATACAATACAGTTTTTATCTTACAAGGGAGCAAAGGCTGTGTCTCAGCTTTTGCTGTACATAACTAGTGAATATCAGACAGGTTTATTATATTTTTATTATGTGTAGTATACACCCAAAATATTAATGTATGGTTATTTAAACATACTTAACATAAATATATTAAATCTGTGCACAATTTTCCAGGTCCTTCGAAAGATTCATGAGATTTAAAACGGTTCATTTTGTTGTTTCAATCAAGCAAACTTTTCAGTAACCCATTGAATATTCATACAAAGTTTAGATCCCGTTTCTATAATAACACGTGTTAAATTTGTATATTTACTTCGACACCACCAGTTTAAACATATTACATATATTTTAGAATTCATAGGCTATTTATGTCTCAGTGAAATGAAATAATTGTTTAAAGAATATAACTTCTATATCATCCATAATTCAAACGAATATTAAAAATGTGATTGTTTGTGGGAAACGGTGCATGGATATTATACTGCATTAGCACATAGGCTACTTCTGTTTTAATCTTGAAAGCTCAATGAAATAAACACGTAGGAGAAAAGATTTTATTTTGCTACTTAACACCAAATATCATTTAATTTTAAGTTTTATAGCATTGAAATGCTTTATAAATGAGAAATTTTGAAAGAATAGAAATGGGGTGCCCCTTAGGCACATGAAACCGAAAGAGTAGAAGAAATTCGATTACTGTGGCAGGATCACGGGTGGCCGAGAGGCTAGGCGTCGCTACGGTTAGGCAAGATACGCAGGTTCGAATCCTGCCTCGTGATCAAATTTCTATTCTTTCAAAATTTTTACCAAATATCATTTCAAAATTTACAATTCTTGTTTTATAGTATTCAAATACTTGATAAAAACAAATCATTATTTCACTATTTTAATTCTCTCATTTTGCAAATACAAATTGTATTTTATTATACATAGATACATAATAAAGTATTCACGCGTGACGTGTTATTCATTTTGTGGATAAACAACATTACTTGCCGGTCCAATAAAGTATTTAGCGTCTTATAATACTCGATATAAGTAAAAAAACCCAGTCATCATCATCATCATCATCATCATCATCATCATTATCATCATCATCATCATTATCATCATCCTCAGCCCATATATGTTCTCAGTGCTGGGACACAAGCCTCCTGCAGGTTCAGGCCAAAATCCACCACGCTGGCCGAGTCCGGTTTGGCAGATGCCACATGTCGTCGAACTATCGATTTTGGACATGCCGGTTTCCTCACGATATTTTCCTTGACCGTTTGAGCAGTGATGATGTTATCCATATGCGTAGATAAATTGAAAAGTCAGTTTATTTCTTGCACGTTCGCCTGGTCTCGAACTCGGACCACTGCTTCATCACTGCTTTTAGAGCCCAGTGCCAGATCTTATTGTCAATATTGTGTGTTATGTGATGTGGGGTGTGACTTGTTTACATGTGTATTTAAAGCACGCGTACCTGCTAAGTTGCTTAGCTATTATGCAGGGTTCCCACTTTATTATGTTATGGCCGACATAATCAGTATTTAGGACGATCGAAATTTAACATTGTTTAGAAGTGCATAATTAGCATTAACGTTCAATTTTGTCTGAATACACTGACGACGTTATCACTCATAAGAAAATATTTCAGGGTCCTTTTACGAGTTAAAGTAGATAAAAGTAAAACGAGCATCTCGAGCCGGGGCTCGAAAGGGTTTAATCAAAGCAAGCTTGCCTCGGCTACCCGAGATGTAGTAAATAGGCCATACAAGCGAACCCACTTGCGTTTGGATTTTCAGCTAAAGTTTCCAACATCGCACCAAATAAATTCTCCTCATGTATCCCCTTATACTGCATTTCTTAAACTAAATACAAATTTCAATAATATCTTGTTTGATCACGATTAAGAGCATAGTGTAATAAAAATAAATAGGTTTGTTAGTAACTACATATATGCTTAAAAGGTTAAGAAGTACATTCTAATATTTTAAATTAATATTCAGTAATAAAATAGAAAATGATATCGAATTGAGAAATCCTTCGTTTTTGAGACCGTCGATTACAAATACTATGTTAGATAAAATATTTTTCAAATTGGTATACTAAACGTATACAAATGATAAAAAATAAAATAGGTCGGTATTCTGAAGGTAGGTACATGCTTTTATAGATACTCTCGTGTCATTTGTGCGACAGATTAAAATAGCAGAATATTAAATGATATAATATTATCAAAACGTAATGATCACGCGAAATACAATTAAGCTACGTGTTTATATTGAGTTTAAATAATAAATAATTTATATAAAGTCTGAAACGTTCGACACAATGTAGAGAAAACAACAAAGTTAACGATATTATGTTAAATTCAACATGTAACATTGATACTGAGTTTGAATAATAAGCGGCAAATCTGATCTGTTTTAAACATATAAATAGGAAGAACATTGTTTGAATTTCAAAGTTTTTATTTATTTCATAAAATGGTTCTGATGTTTCTATGTTCTTGTGCTGCTAACATTCACTCTTAATATAATCTTTATGCAATTACAAACATCTAATGTATTTCTAAGTGTAGTTTCATAAAAAATATATAAGTAAAAGACAGGCATTATAGATTGTGTATTAAGTCGTAAATTTATTGAAATGTAATCCGATTGCTTCTATATGCTTGGGAAATAAATTAATTAAAAAAGTCATCATTTTTGTTATCTAGAACATTTATTTACTGTTTGCTGTGTATGCTCAGATATTAATCAGCACATTATAACCCCTTTAACATTGTGTCAAAGTCATTATTTTTGTTTCTCGAATTTAGGTACGAGCAATTATAACCTCAGTGAATGTAATAAAATAGATAATAAATAAATAGTATTTTTTATTGCCACTAAGCATTCCAATAAGCGTCATTACATAGGGTAATCTCAAAAATAAAGCGCTTCGCTTTTGTTCAGTTTAGTAGGCTTTCAAAACATTTGTGCGATTAGCGAGGCCTATTGGCCTTTTTATAACGTTGTTACGAAATGCGATTGCCTATGTATGTATGTCATTTTATAAGAATAAAAAGCGTAAGAAACTCAATGGTAGCCTACTGTTTCTTTCTTTTCGCATTTTATAAGTGTTTGTTCAAATCATACATATATCAAAGACTAAGGATCTACCTTTTGCTGGTTTGTGTGTGTGTGTGAGTGTGTGCCGTACAGAAGACTACTTTAATGTGCGTGCACCGAGATGTGGGTTATTGGATTGTCCCGCCTCTTCAGAATTCGTTACATACAAAATCCCCAAAGGCCTTCACTTGTAAATCTTTTCACATTGTGTCGACTTGTGAATTTATTTACCGTTTTAGAAAATACGTGTTAAATAAAACAACATTTTGTCTCGTACAACAATATCATGTTATCTCATAAGTGTTTTACGAAAATTGCAAACTTGTGAAATTTGACAATTATATTTTCTTTTATACAATATGTATCTATCTATCGAATAGTTATCCGCTGAAATGTTAATGAACAACGCAAATATTATAAATTGGTTGTATGTTTATTTATTCTACTAGCATACTTCATTAGATAAACCTTAATTTAAAATTAAACATGATTGTGATATAAAGTTATTACAAAGCCAGCAAAATTTAAATAATATAACCATACATTTTAATTACAAACTAAACCCCACCCAAAACAACTGGAACAATATTTAATTTAAACGAGTAATAATTTATAGTCGATAAATAAACGGTCAACCCCAAACAAAATATATTACACTCGGATTAATCAATATTGCCATATCGCTGCGATTATCCCGTTCCCGTCACGTTTTCTATGCCTAAAGTAATAAATTAGCTTTAATAGCTTCATAATCGCATTGCATTTCGTTACAATATTTAAAACGATTACTGAGAATCAACATCGTATAGAATTTTGTATTGAATTATTGAGATGTAGCTTGTTCCTTTGATAAATAATTACTTTGAAGAAAATTTATGAATGTGCAATGTGCGCCTGTACAAATCCTTAGTCCAATAATGTTATATAAGCTATTATAGTAAGGAATTATAAAAGTGTTCCAAAGTAATTAGTATGTGGGAGTCGAGCACGCTTCGGCACGAATTGGGCCAGC
>NW_024045132.1:221909-221979 GCF_012273895.1 Zerene cesonia | reverse complement strand
TACCTAGTCTTGCCATAAATATTGTAATAAAGAAAAAAGAAAATTGTTAACTGCAAATAACATTTATTAC